>NC_140211.1:43392270-43589770 GCF_951802725.1 Rutilus rutilus
TGACTGCAGCTGCTTGCCAATCAATTCTCTTTCATATAAAAGTGTATTACATAATTTTTAGAAGTCGTTAAACCCATGTAAAGAAGCTGCACAAGTGGCACAACGGGATAAGGAGGGTGGATGATTAGCGAGGGATACCCGGTTCGTCTACCCGTCACAAAATATTGTGTGAACATATTACTGACAATTTAACCATTTAATTAATAGGCTATATTTTACTGATAACTTACACTATGTTAAAATAAAAGTTACTGAATAATTTGAGGAATGTTTCATTTGGATAGAACGTGTTGTCTTTCTTAACGCTGTAATGCACCGTGTGAAGTGTAAAATCGATTCCTGAGCAATCGATGCCAACTAATTCAGCACCTTCACTTGGGACAGCGCCTTTGTTAAGTTGAACTTAAGCGGCAGCGATTTAAGAAGCTTCCAAGAGACACTTCAGGGAACACACTTAAAAACATAAAGGTAAGACATATCTTTCAAGGTTTCTTAGCGGGCTAAGTGTGAGTGTTATCGGGAAACCGGGCCCTGAACAATATGAAGCTAGTATTTTACAGTATAAATTGGTTTTACAGTTATAAATTGCTAAAATAGTGTAACAAAGACAATTTGACCATTTGACAATTTGAAGTCGCTTGCTAGTGTTGGAAACTCAGAAGCGAAGACCAGGACACTTGGTTCTTTCTTCAGCAGGATTCTTTATTGAGAACACGAGCTGTCCGTTGCTGCAGTCATCAAGTCTAAACTAATGGCAGTGTACATTGTAATTTATATACATTTAGGGGGAGGGATTTACATAGAGGTGGATACACTCGGAATACAGGTTTAGGAACCCGCCCTAGACTCTAGAGTGTTACCAATCCTAATCCAATCATCATAATTCAAATGCATAGATGCCAATCCAATCAGCCTAACTAGTCAACGACTGGGGCTGGGGCTCGGGCTCCAGGAGCCGTTAAAGACAAAAGGTGAGAGTCTCAGTAATCTGACTCATTTAACTTACAATAGAGAAAACAGGTCTGGCAGGAATCTCTTGCTGGAAACATAATCATCATTTATACCTCAAATGCTAAATTCAGTCTACTAAACTCTCTCAGTTTATATACTATTGTATTGGAACCTAAATTAAACATTTAATACATTTGTAATACAACACTAGCATGACATGCCTGGGCAGGTCTCTGTCTTGAGTAGAAAATGAAATCAACCGTAGTTGTGCGCAGTTGTGCACTTGTTTGCACATGCACAAATGAATTTAACCAGTTATCTGACTAGCAAGGAACAGACCACTGATTCGTCAAACCTGCTTGCTTGCAGTCTGTGTTTTTCCGACTTTATTTTGTAGTAAGTAACGAATATGCTATTGGGAAATGTATTAGAGTAAAAGTATACATTTTATTTAGGAAATAGTGGAGTAAAAGTGAAAGTTGACAGAAGTGTAAATACTCATGTAACGTACAGATTCTCCCAAAAAATACTTAAAGGTGCTATAAGCGATCTCGGTTGGTGTAACCCTTTTGTTGATGTTTGAATTATTATCAAACAAAACGGAGGCTAGCTAGACCCTCCCTCCTCCTCATCCGCGCACTAACCCCCGAACCCCACCCCCACATCATTCTTGTCGGTTATTGGCTGGAACAGTTTGTTATGTTTCGTGGTGCGGGTCGCTCTGTTTGTTGCTCAGTTTGTTTTTGCTGCAGTTTGTGGAGCGTGGGCTGTCTGCAGAGACCGTGTTTTTTTACAGTGTGTTCAGGGGACAGGCAGCTAGCGGATAGTGAGGAGATGTTTGCAGTATGTGAAAAAAAAATGTTTTAGCCTAAAAAACGTGTGAGATCGCTTATAGCACCTTTAAGTAGGGGTGAGCGGGGGACAACCTAACGGGGGCTAGTTGTAACACACTTGTTTTTAAATACTTCCACACATGATAGCATGACAAAACTTATTGTATTTACTAGTTGCCATATCAACAAATCAACAAAGAGAAAAAATTGTGCCAAAATTCAGAAATCTTTGGAAGATATGACTGAACTTTTAACCATAGCAAAAGTAAATTTCTTACTTAAGTTAATTTTTCATCTCTGTTTTTTGTGTTTATTTAAAATTAGACAAATCTGATATAGGTTTAATCTCCAATCTGTTATTTAATAGTTGAGAGAGTTATTTAATGCTGATCTAAGTAACAGAAGACATTAGCCGGGTTTAAATCCCAGTTGCGCAGGTGGGGCATGTTGTAACACTGCATTACAATGTGCCTCTATTAGAATTATGCTATTCTATACTTGCTTGAATTCTATTGAGAAACCATGAGAAAAATGTGAATAAAGACTGAAAGTCAATGTTAAGAAATTTGAATTATTATTTTGTTTTGAACTATGCTGTATAGCTGTTTTGTGGTGTGTTTGTTGTCAAACTCAAAAATGTGTCTATTTTTAATTATTAAAAAATCCCATTTAAAATGAAAAAGTTAATAATTGTATTTTATTGAGAAAATATTTGAGTTTGTCTTGTTTATTTTTTTGATTAGAGCAGATAACATTTTAAGCTGTCATATGGTCATGTTACAATTTGCCCCTCACATGTTACAACATGCATACATCTATGATGTTGCTGCAGACGCAGAGTGAATGGGGCTTAAGAGAGAGGGCCTATCCAAATACCCACACTTGCAGTCTTTGCACTTGACCACTCGTCTACTTGTATGACGTATTTCCTGTATTTGGCCCAAGTGGGCGTGAAGACTGGAAGTGTGTGTAGAACTTTTGATACCTGATGAGACACACTTATAGTGTTGTAAAATGCAAGAGTTTATAGAGCTTAATTTTGATTTTCAATACATTTTAAAATAAACTTCTAAATGTTTGTTCAGTAGTCGCTATGTAACAGATGACACAATTTCATGGTGCTTCTAATTATGTGATAAAAAGCAGTTGCAAATGTTGTACAAAATACACATACTCATCTTTGCACCAATAAAATGTGCAACACTTTATGTTTTACTTCCAAATTATATGTAATATCTTATTTATTTACAAGATACCACATTTGGTAAGACAAACGCAAGACAAAATGATCATCATGATATTATCTGTAAGAAACGGTATCAGCACTTATCAAAAACAGCAGCATAATAATTCTAGTTCACAGATCTGTAGAGCAAATTGGTGACAGAATGAAATATGCCAAATATGCAAACACTGGCCATGATGAAGGCTATTCTATTTCATTCAGTTTAGTAGTCTGCCTAGCCTTTCACAAAGTCATGTTACAAAAATTCTGAAAAACAGCACAGAAGTTCTTATTATTTATCAAACATAAAGCAATGCTTATTAATGCAAACTATTACAGTAATAAATATTGTTGCATGAATAATAAACAAATAATAAAATTACCTTATCTATAGTAAAGTATTTACAAATGGTGCTGCAATAAATAAAGTCTAATTTAACAATGTTTAATTTAAACCCAAATTAAGACAGACAAGAGACAGATATGAGGACAAAGAGGAAAGGAACAGGGAGGAAGAGGATAGAGATCATAAGGATACAAAGGAGAACAACATGGAGGAGGAGGAAGATAGAGATCTGAAGAGGAGAGCAAAAGAGAGGAAGAGAATCCAGATCAGAAGGAGACAAAGATATGTAGTGTATAACATTATTCACATTTGTTGGTGTTATTATAGCACAATTCGGTAACATTTTATTTTAAGGTGACGTAGTTACACGTTACTACATGAATTTACTATAGTAATATCAGTAAATTATGCATAATTACAATGTTTGGGTTTTTGACGATACTGGTGCCAAATTGATACTTTTACAATTATTTTAAATTAAACAATATAAAGTTTAAACTGTGCTTAAATATATAAATATAAGTAAATACAAAACACAACACATTTACATAACAAATAAACAATAATTAAACAGACCATAATTAAATAAGCCCAAATAACAGTTACAGTACTAATAACAGCAAAGTAGTCTCTATTCTTGGTATGCTACAAACCAGCTTCAAATTCTTTTACAGAAATATGACCATATTTGCCTTCTCAAAGCTACTTCAAGCGGTGACCACAGAATCAAAACTCTTGTGAATGTGCACAATTTATTTTATTATACTAAATCACGAACAAATAAACAGTCTAAAAAAAACACATACACACAATCACAAATACATGGGTAAAATGGAAAATTAATGAATGAAACTGAAACAGAACAGGCTAATGAAGCTATGAACACATAAGAGGCAGTTAACCACCTGAACAAAACCATCAGTTTTTTTCTTTATTTAAAGCACCTTGGGAACAAGGGGTCTACAGCACGGGGAGGTCCCGCGGCACTACGATCGGACAAGATGCTCCAGTCTTTTCCACATGAATAGCAACAAGAAGAGCAAGCGTCACTGAGATAGTGCCCTTTAAACTTCTGCAGAGGTCACAACTCTCTTGTTTGGCTAGATCAATGAAAAGGGTGTAATTTCAGGAGGGGAAAGTTCCTTTGTTTGGAAGCTGGCTCATTTGCATGATCATAGTGAGCTGGCAGTTTTGTGTCCCTTCATACTCTGATTAATATAACAAGCATAAAATGTACATTATGATGAGATGATATACACCAATGGGTAGTGAGTTAAATGAGGATTCTTTTGATATGAAGCATGATACCAACAAGGCTACATTATCTAATAGTTCTAATCATAAGGCATGTATAAAACACTATACAATGCAAAAGACAATATACAAAACTGTAATAATACACACAGTGTCCTGGGGTTACAATAAGTCAATTTATGGGCATCATTTGTCTAATGTTTCAATAAGGAACTCTCCCAAAAAAAAGTCGAAAATCGAAAAGTTGGAGCGAGTTACTAAAAGTTCCCAATACTTCAGGAAAAGCTGCATTTTGAAAGAGTTTTGATTTGATCACAACAAACAATGAGCCTGAAGCCTTCAACAGTGGATGCTATTCTTTTTCTTCACAATACTCGCGAATAAGTTAGTGAATGATGACCAACTGGCTACATGTAGCCTTCTCATTGCAGACGTTGTCGGGCTGGGGCCGGGTTAGGGCTTGAACACCACGGGCCAGGGCTGGATTATTTGGCCCGTGCAGGGCTATAAGCAGTATGCTAGCTGGAGCCGTTTACGTCCAGTCTTTGTGCTAAGCTAGGCTAGCGGTGGGTGCGTCAGACAGAGTTACGGCACGCACGGAGATGAAAAGGGTATGTATGGACTTATCTAACTCTAGGGGATACGGTGAATAAGCTTAAGTCCCAAAAAATCGGCGTGTTCCTTTAAGGGCCTGAGTGTGCTCATTGTACCATGGCGTTGTACTATTTTCTTAAATCTTCTTTACGTGCAAAGGAGAAACTGTGTCTAAAGTGCTGGAAAAGAGAGAGTTAAACGTTTCTCTCACAATATCGAGTTCTTATAAGCTATCTGGGATGCTGAGATGATGAAACTGATCAGGAAGATTAGTAATAAAGCAATCTTTAGTGGCAGAAGTGATAGGTCTAACATATTTGTAACAAGGAGTCGGCTTTGCAGCCTTGACTAAATGAAGTTTACAGAATTTCAACGGCATCAACATCTATTCCATGTGATAATATTAGATCTAGAGTATGATTACGAGAATGAGTAGGTCCTGACACGTGTTGTCTAACTCCAATTGAGTTTACAATGTCTTTAAATGCCAATCCCAATGCATCTTTTTCGTTATCTACATGTATATTGAAATCACCAACAATTAGGACTTTATCTGCAGCCAGTACTAACTCTGATAAAAAGTCAGCAAATTCTTTGATAAAGTCTGTATGGTGCCCTGGTGGCCTGTATACAGTAGCCAGCACAAAGCTCATACATGATTTATCATTTACACTAGATATTGTTACATTAAGCACCAACACTTCAAAATAATTATATTTGAAACTAGACTTCTTAGTAATTCTGAAAATATTACTATAAATTACAGCAACACCTCACCCTTTGCCTTTCAGACGAGGTTCATGTTTATAACCGTAATCTTGAGGGGTGGACTCATTTAAAGAAATGTAATTGTTTGGTTTTAAGCCATGTTTCTGTCAAATACAGCACATCCAGGTTATAGTCTGTAATCATATCATTAGCAATACGTGCTTTTGAAGTAAGGGATCGAATATTCAGCAACCCAAGCTTTATCATTTGCTCATTTGTATTATATTTTTTGAACATCAATTAAATTTTTACCCTTAGATGGGTTTGGACGTTTTACCCTTAGATGGGTTTGTATTATACAGCCCATCTAGGTTATAGTCTGTAATCATATCATTAACAATAAGTGCTTTTGAAGTAAGGGATCGAATATTCAGCAACCCAAGCTTTATCATTTGCTCATTTGTTTTTTATTTGTTGAACATCAATAAAATTTTTACCCTTTTTTCGGGTAAAAATTGTGGGTGTTGTGAGGTTTTCACGTGCAGTCGTCATAGGCAGCCGTGCATGAGCGCAAAACCTCACAACACCCACCCCTGTCGGTGATTGGTTGGAACACTGTTTATTTTGGTTTTGAGTGGTGGTGAAACCAACTGTTTTTGTGTGCAGATCTCAGAGCCTAGGCTGCCTACAGAGACGCGTTTTTTTTGACGGCATGCTTATGGGGCGGGTAGCTAGCGGATCGTTAGGAAAGATTAGATGAATGTGATCATTTATGTTTGGGTCTGAAATCGCTGATACAACCTTTAATCTGTGCATAAGCTCTTAAAGTGACAGCAGCCTAATAAACCTGCTGCTTTGTCATGTTAATCAAAGATCAAAAGACAAAAAGAAAATTGCTCGCTGCTCTTGACTGAATAACTTTTGTAACTTTAATTGTAAGCATTAATCTGTATTTAATTTTTACAACGAAAACTATCTAGTGTTAAGCCATGTTTATTTAATTTGTCTCTTTATTTTATTGCATTTATTAGTGCTATCATTTGCAATGTGTTTATTTATTTTTATTTTATTACTGACTGTTTACTTGTCTTTTTTTTTTGTAAATGTAATAATAATAACAATGCATTTTATTTAAGGCGCCTTTCAAACCACTCAAGGTCACCATACAACAAGTAGCAGCAATAACAATATTAAAACAGAAAATAACAGTAAATAACAATGGCAATAAAAAATATCAATAAAAAAGTACTAGATTTGACTGCACAAAGTAATCATGGAAGACAAGCATTTCTGAATAGATGAGTTTTAAGTTTGACTTTAAATTCAGCTAACAAGTCTGAATTACGGATGTTGACTGGGAGAGAATTCCAAAGACGAGGAGAAGCACGGCTAAAGGCCCTATGGCCCATGGTGGTTAGGCGAGCAGAAGGTGTATGGAGGAGACCCAATGAAGAGGAACCAGAGAATGAGCATGTAGTTCAATGATTCAAATAAAGCCTATCTGTTCTGTGTGTAAGATAAAAACTAAATTACCCAAATTATCAAAAAATTATGAGATAACAAATTATCTGTATGGTGGTATATATGGCAGTTTTCCCCATTGTATCGGAAACTGTATCGAATATTGATATTTCTCAAGCAATCGTATCGAAGTTGGAAATTCCAGTATCATAACAACACTAATAAAAACGTAACTTTTGTAATCTGCAATTGAGTTTAATTAATTTGAATTGATGAAAATGGATGCATCTTGGAACAAAAACTGTCAGAACTAACAGTTTACAATTTACAGTTTTCAACTTTACCATCTATTTTTGTTTTTAAAATAAAAGAGATAAAATATTGTGTTATGGATGCTATACAGAAGGATGTCGAGCCATTGTCACTTTAAGGTGTTTTTGCTGTTATGAGGAAAAAAATCCAACAGGACGTATCAATACAGTATCTGTCACTCTCTGTGTCTTTTCATTTCTCCCCAGTGCCCTCTCCAACCTCTTCAGCTTTTTAATCGTTAATCAACTGCTAACTCATTAGATGTCTGAATGTTGGACAAAAGGCCTCCGGATGGCTCACTGTCACGCATTGCTGGGTTTATGTGTTTGGTATCATAGCAACTGTATGAATGTGCAAATGCCTGGGCAGTCTTTGAAGCTGGTCTCACATCCAATGAAAGGCCAGAATACAGAGTTATTTTTGTGAATGGATTGATGTAACTGAGGGCTCCTTGTCATTTTGTGAAAGCTTGTATTTTTCATTTTACAATGGGATGGTGATTTTTTGATAGCTTCCCATTGCAGTTGAATTTCACAGGATGGCAACACCACAAGTATCAAACCACTTTTTTCATGTCTGATGAATCACAGTTTGGGGTATTATTTTTGTAAAGTGTGTTTTGTTTTTCAAGTTTCAAGTTCCACCCAGACATGGGAGACTGAAATGATGTTTCTCTACAGGTCCTGGAAATAATTCAACATTTAACATCACCAACATGACACAATATATAGACAATAAACATATACACAGATCCTGGAAATAATTCAACATTTAACATTACCAACATGACAACAATATATAGACAATAAACATACACAGTATACACAAGTAAATAAGTAAATAATAATTTTGGAAAACAATGAAATATGAAATATCCATACACATTTTGTATGCAGTCACCACAGGCAGGCAACAGAAGGTGTCTGTCAGCATCACTCAAACTTGCAGCTTGATCCATGAAGCTTATGGCATCTCATGTTAAGTGTGAAGTGGGCTGGAGCGAAAAGGCTGATGGCTGCGGTGCCATCACAGTTGATGAAGCAAATCAATGCAGAAATCTACTGCTGGACCTCAAATATGGCTATTTGTTTCCCATTTAAAGGGGACATGACATGATAAATCAAATTTGCCTTGATCTTTTGACATATAAGATTTCTTTGTACCATTAAAACATCCTGCAAGTTGCATAGCTTAAAACCTCCTCCTCATTATAAGCAAACCATTTATTTAATCAAGCTGCAAAAATGGCTTATTTTTCTTTGAACAATAGACTCCCTTGCATATAATGGTGCAAGGAAGTTTGATTTCAATCTTTAAATTGAATTGATTTATTTTACAAAAATGAAACTGGTAATATAAAGTGCAGTCAGGTTAAATTTATCTATTTAACTATCAAACCTCAACCAGCGGGCCAAACAGGTTTTTACTCTTTTTAGGGTATTAAGCACTCATTCATATTGGTCTTGACTTCTAAATGTGGCTGAATTTATACTTTTGCGTTTTTTGGTTTACTATATTTTTTATATAACTCTGGAACTCTGGCTTTCACCTCTTTTAAGCATCTTATGATGTTCTATTTTGCTAGACGTTTAATATAATAACTGTTGTTATGAAGTAAGTTTATGTTTCTCTCACTTTTTTTCTTACCTGATAATTTGGTAACTGGTGATTGGTCTTACTATTCTTGCATCTGTTTAACCATGTCCACTTGTTAAGTCGTAACTTAAGGAATACTGTTTCCGGGTCTAAGCCTCTATTCCAGTGCCGGCCCTATACTTAAAATAAAGCTGCACTTGGGTTTGTCTACACTTGCCTTCAGTGGACATTCATTAAAAGCACTTCAAAATATGTGAATCTTAGAAACCTTTTAATCCAAATTGTTTAGTTTTGTAGAATGCACATTAGATTATTTTCCATTGACCAGTTACATTTGACTACACTGTGTATTTGCTGCATAAAAAAATCGGTTTGATTTTTGCATTGATCAGAACAAAAGCAGCAGACAGGCTGAAAAAAGAAAAAAGCAAAGTCACACTTACATGTTTTTAAACAGACACCAAAGCGAATATAAAAATCTGAATGGCTATCAAACAACACCAAATACTTAAATATACAATTTTAACCAACAAATATTTTTGTCTATGTTGGACTTTTTCGACGACGAGGACTCCTTATCCTGTGACTCAGCATATGTATGGACTCCTCCATTATAAATAACCATACAGTACAGCCTTTTAAACTTGCCAGGGCAGTGACAAGCGTCTCTCACTGCTCTGCTCCTCCACTTCTGCTGGTTTCAGTCACGTGACGCTGGCTCTGAACGAAAACGCGTTGTGGAAACGCGTTGGCCTAGTACTTTTTGTCCCTCTCTGCTATTATAGTTTTTCAAGATGGCGGAACTACATGGAAGCCTCCGTGGACCTACCCGTCCCATGTATATAAAGATAATAAATTCTTCGTTTATGAGGATAAGTCAGATAATTAGCAGAGATATTTATACACCATTGAGGACATATTTATGAATAAAAATATTGATTTTAGATAATAAAATACCTAAAAACCTACACATTGTCCCTTTAATTTTACATGTATACATTTTTGCAGTTTAATCTGGACTAAGATATGCCAGGCCAGAAAAAAATATTCTCTATTATTAATAACAATAATATATTATTCTCTATTGTAATCCCATTGGCAGGTGTTTTTGCTTTATTGAAGCATCAATCTCACTAAAGTTTTATACATTTCTCTCAAAGCAGCTTATGTATTTATCCTTATTTACTTTTTTTATAACCATAATGCACTATGATATATAGTTATATACAAAAGATTTTGTATACTGTATGTATATGTATATATATATGATTTTATAAATTATTTTCCCGCTGCATAATGCCAAGAATTCAACCAAGACGTTGTCAAAAAAATCTAAACCGCAGAGATTTATTTGGATTCGTCAGTGTGAGTTCAGGTTAAGACAGGTTTGTGTTATTTCACATGAGCATGTTTAGTTAATTCTAAACACACTATCTTTTTTTCTCTGAAATGTGTCCCTTTTCAGGGGCACATTTTAGTGTGTGAGATCTAGCTATATTAAATTTGCCGATACCTCAAAACATGCCATGATACGATTACGATTCGATTAGATTCAGGGCTATATAGATCTGTATATCAATATTATGTACCTATATTACACAACCAGTTTGATTTTTATTAACTTACAAATGCAGCAAAAATACATCAATTGGGACATCCACAACAAAAATACCCTTTAGTTTTTTAAATTGTATATGTGCACCTTATTTGCTTGACCTTAGATATTATATTTATCCATCAACATATGAGTATGGATCATTTGTCAATAGCTTGGGGGTACAGGGACATGGGAAATTGCAACCAGCAGTGGGAACACCTCCTAGCGACCTAATAGCAAGCCACTAGCGACATGCAGCGACAACATCTTTGCAGGCAACATCTTCCCGACAGGTGCGGTTCTTCCACCTTCCACTGTAATTATGGCTTGGGGTTTAGGTCCATAAATAGAGAAGACAGGCATTTTATAGTGTTTAGAGTGAAGTAACTTCTGTGAAATTGCTTGCTATAATTGTACACAACTCATTTGCACACAAGTGGAACTAATTTAAATTGCTGGAGCTATTATAGTTGTTGCAAAGTAGTTTGCAAATTGGAACAATAATATCTATTGAACCGTTCAAAGGTCCCAGTTCTGTGTGATGGCTTCCTCACCTTTCATCTCCTTTCATCTCATAAGTCACCTTTCATCTCATAAGTCATGCTCTTTGAAAAACATGTGGGGGAAAAATTGTATCCTTAATTTTGTTATAACAGTTGGGAGTATGCAAAGGCTCTTAAATTGCCAGCGTGTGTTGGTTAAGTCATAACCATATAGTTTATTTCAAATATCCTTTGCTTAGCTAAACCCTTCTCATGGGATTGGCAATCATTTCTACTGTTGAGCCCTTCACTAAGGCACATTCTGATTCTTCACTAAGGCCACAAGGAAATCATATTACTTTTGAATCTAACAAATATGTACTCACCTCATCAATTTGCTTCATACGCACTGAGAATGTATACTGTTGCTACAGATTGATTGAAAAGTAAAATTGTCATCGGCCAGTTCAATTCAGTTCTCATATCATGGTGTCAGTGTAGGCAGATCAATAATATTGTTGAATTCTTTAAACTGAGCTTTATTCTGATATTTTTCATGTCAAACAGTGTGTAGCAGAAACATGCATGATCCTAAGATATCAGAGTGGATTTACAATCATGAAAAGCTATTTATACAGCTAAATGAAGAAGATTTACTGAACAAATGTTATATTAAAATAAGCCTTTGTGAAACAGTACCCCTCCAAATGTCTAAAGATTTTTTTTTTTTTTTAGCCGAGTCGCATGTAAAAAACATGTAAAAAACAAGTTTGGTCACACTTTAGATTATAGGGTCCAATTCTCACTATTAACTATGAGTTTTGCCTCAGTAAACTCTGAATTACTGCTTTTTAATAGTTAGTAAGGTAGTTTAGTTTAGTTTAGGTATTAGGTAGGATTAAGGGATATTATTCTGTTCTGACCAATTGCGTAGCTTAAGCAAAGGCTTAACAGATAGCGTACAACTTGAAAAAAGAACTCCAGAAAGCAGTCTTCATAACTTTAGTGACTTTACTGGTGATTCACTTCTCAATATTTTTTCTGTAAAACTACAAACAAGAAGAAAAATATGAACATTATGTTCACATTTACATACACATATCCAGCTTAACATTATGGTTTGTACATAGTTCCTTTCACATAATTTTAAGTAATAAACACAGAGAAATTATATTCAAATGAGATAATGTACAAACAGAAGATAAACTAGCTTGTACCGACGCTACAACATTGCACGTTATCAATAACACAAATCAAGTGTGCTTATAACAAAAATATAGCAATAATCTCTGTTCTAAAAATTCTTAAACACTTTAAATCACTAATTAGTGAAAAATATTGCACTTACAGACATATATTTCCAAGGTTTAAACGATGGAATCAATAGCCGATAGAAATTGCGTGCCCGTTGTTCTTGACTGCGTTCACTGAGGGAAATCGAAAGTAAACTATATAAACATAGTGCAGTACCTTAAATGTCCAGTGGGAGGCGGAAAAGAAACACAGCTAAACATAAGCAACAGCACACTCCCCGCCTGGTATAATAAATTATTATACCACTATTTATCCTTCTGACTTCCCCGGCAGGAGTAGTACTACCTCTGAGACAGGCCTTAAGTAAACCTTTGCAGATCCTTCTTTAATTATCTTTACCTCCACCTTCCTCACTTTATCATCACTGCTGGGTATGGTTTCCATGATAAGTCCAATCGGCCACTCGTTACGTTTCACATTTGAGTCCTTAAGCAAGACAACATCACCTTCCTCAAGATCTCGCCTTTTCTCAGTCCATTTCCTCCGTACTTGCAATGTTGCAAGATAGTCTCTCCTCCATGCCTTCCAGAAAGCATCCGCCAGACACTGAACCTGTCTCCATTCTTTCTTGTAGAGGTCCTTCATGTCAAAGTCCCCAAGAGGTGCTGGTATAGTGCTAGCCTTTTGGGTGAGAAGCATTGCTGGGGATAGAACTTCCAATGTGTCAGGATCAGAAGAAATAGGAAGTAAAGGTCTAGCATTCATAATTGCCATGACCTCTGACATTAGAGTAGTCAAAACCTCATGGGTAAGACGGGAAAGACTGGATTTTAGCAGCAATGCATCCAGAATGCGACGTGCTATGTTGATCATTCTTTCCCAAGCTCCTCCCATGTGGGAAGAGTGGGGAGCATTAAACGTCCATACGCAACCATGCTCCTGTAAGTAACCTTTCAGTTCTGGATCATCGGTATTTATGTTCAGTTCTCGACAGGCTCCGATGAAATTAGTCCCTCTGTCAGATCTGAAGTGTTTGACTGGTCCGCGAACTGCCAAGAACCGCCTGAGGGCATTAATGAAACTCGAGGTTGACATGGACTCGATGACTTCCAGGTGGACAGCTCTAGTATTTAAGCAAGAGAAAATGACGACCCATCTTTTGCTTTCAGCACTGCCCCCTCTAGTGCGGCGTGATGTTATATTCCATGGCCCAAAAACATCCAGGCCCACATGAGTGAATGGAGGATCCACTTTCACTCTGTCCGAAGGTAAATCTGACATTTTCTGTACTTCAAATTTTCCTCTTAACTTCCTACAGATAACGCACTGATGAATCACATGGTTGATCAGTTTTGTTCCTTTTACAATCCAGAGTCCTGCTGATCGTAGTGCACCGGCAGTTAGATGACGTCCTTGATGTGCCATTTGATCATGGTAGTGTCTGACCAACAACGTGGCTACGTGTTGACTCGCTGGAATAATTAGTGGGTGCTTTTCCTGTTCAGACATTTCTGCTGATTGTAAGCGACCTCCCACTCGAATCAGTCCTTCACTGTCTACAAAAGGAGATAGATTCTTCAGAGCACTTCGCTGTGAGATTTCCTCACCTTTCTCCAAACTTTTGAGTTCATCTTTATAGTGCTCTTGCTGCACACATTTAATGATGAAGGTTTTTGCTTGTGTGCGCTCAGTCTGGAGACCTTTTTTGCACAAATGCCAGCCTTTGCAATCCCCTGTATTTCCCTCTTGAGAAAATGATTTCGAAACATGGACAAGCATGGCTATGCTTCTTACAAGGGATCTCCACTCTGAGAAGCGCTCGAATTTGTGTGATCCTAGAGACAGTTCTGTCATCTTAGTGACCAACGTTAGCACCTGGGGGCGAATCTCCTTATCCTTCTCTGGCTCTACAAGCTCAAACGATTCATTTCCAGGTGTGCCCCCTAGAATAGACTGATGGAGAAATTCTGGACCAGAGAACCAGTTAGTGTGAGGTAGGACAGCTGCTGGAATGAATCTGGTACCAAGGTCTGCTGGGTTCAGGCCTGAATCAACGTGATGCCACTGTTCTGGCTTTGTAAAACATCTGATTTGCGCCACTCTGTTAGCAACATACACATAGAATCGTCTGGATGTGTTATAAATGTAACCTAAAACAATTCTGCTGTCAGTGTAGAATTCCACTGCAGTTAAATCCAGATCCAGCTCTTCTTTAATCAGTCCTGCCAACTCAACAGCAAGAACTGCCGCACAGAGCTCTAGACGTGGCACTGTGTGAGCGGGGTATGGTGCCAACTTTGATTTGGCCATTACAAACCCAATGTGACATTGACCGTCTATAGTTACAACCCTGAGGTAAGCAACGGCTGCTATGGCCAATGTGGAAGCATCAGCAAAAATGATGACCTCTCTCTTGGAAGTGTAGGACATAGAGACTGGTACATAGGGTCTGTGAATCTGAACTTCTTTGAGATCGATTAAAGAATCCGTCCATGCTTTCCACTTAACCTCTTTATCAGCTGGGAGCGGCGTGTCCCAGTCAAGCTGCTCTGATGATAGCTCTCTTACCAAGGCCTTACCTTGCATGGTAACAGGGGCAACAAGTCCCAAAGGATCATAGAGACTGTTAACTGTTGAAAGTTTCCCCCGTCGTGTGAATGGTTTTACCTCTGTAGATACCTGAAAAGTGAAACAGTCAGTCTCTAAATTCCAACTCAACCCTAAGCTTCTTTGAAGAGGTAGAGGATCGACACTCAAATCCAGATCCTTCAGGTCATTTGCTCTTTCAGATGGAGGGAATGCTTCCATGACTTGGTGACTGTTTGATGAAATCTTGTGGAGCTTGATGTTTGACTCAGCCAACATATTTTTGGTGTTTCTCAGGAGACTGATGGCTTCAGCTGCACTGGAGACCGAAATCAGGCCGTCGTCCACATAAAAGTTTTGATGGACAAACTGTTTGGCTTCTCGACCATGCTCCTCTTCTCCGAAATCAGCTGCTCGTCTTATTCCAAAGATTGCCACAGCTGGAGATGGGCTGTTTCCAAAAACATGAACGGTCATTCGGTACTCTGTAATTTCTTTGGACAGATCGTTATCCCTGAACCACAAGAACCTCAAAAAGTTTTGGTGATCTTCTCTGACCTTGAAGCAGTAGAACATTTGTTCTACATCAGCTGTTACTGCAATCTGCTCCTTACGAAAGCGCATCAGGACCCCGAGTAGCTTGTTGTTTAGATCTGGTCCACTAAGAAGTGTGCTATTCAAAGAGATGCCTTCACATGGTGCACTAGAATCGAAGACGACCCTAAACTTCCCAGGTTTCATAGGGTGGTATACACCGAATATTGGTAAATACCAGCATTCTTCCTCAGGCTGCAGTGGGGGAGCTACTTCAGCATGTTTGTTGATGAACATGTTTTGCATAAACTCCACAAAGTGTTTAGCCATCTCAGGTTTCCTTTGTAAAGTGTGTTGCAGGGCATTAAGACGCTTCATAGCTTGGTCCCGGTTGTTCGGCAGTGGACTGTGAGGTAAACGGAATGGCAAGGGAGCTACCCAGTGGTTCGACTCATCTATGTACATTTCTCTGTTCATAACATCAAGGAAGATCTCATCTTCAACAGACAGAGAAAGTTTATTATCATCGGGAGTCCTCTGAAAGACTTTGTCACCCAGATGATCTGTAAGACAGCCTGTGACTGGACAGCAAGGTAGAGTAGACTGGTAAAGATTATTAGGAGTGCCAAACTGTTCTTTGACATGAATTCCTTTAGAGCAGGGTGAGAAAAAAGAGGTACGTCCATTTTGCAGTATGTTTGTCCTGAAAACATTTGCAGTCTCGGACTTGTGTACTCCTCCCATACACACTTCTCCCACAATGACCCAGCCTAAATCAAGACGCTGAGCATATGGCGTGTTACCAGGTCCATTATACTGTTCTCGAACCTTATGCACACTTAGGATGTCCCTTCCTAAAAGGAGAAGAATGGGAGCTCTTGCATCATAAGGTGGTATTTTGTCAGCCATTGACTTGAGATGAGGGAAGTATTGTACTATTCCTGGTGTTGGAATTTCGTCACGATCTTCAGGCAACATATTGCATTCTAAGAGAGTGGGAAGTGGCACCTGCATTTTCCCATCAAGTGAACAAACAATGAAATTGTCTGCTTTCCTTCCCATTGTCTTTGATGAACCAGCACATGTACGAAGAGTATAGGGGAAAGAGTCTCCGTTGATCCCAAACAACTCGAAGAAGTCAGACCTTGCTAGAGACCGGTTACTCTGATCGTCCAGAACTACATACATCCTCTTAGCCTTTTTAGGACAGTTGGATGGATAAACGTCAACCAAACAGATTTTCGAGCATGATCTAGGTCTGGGAGATTTGCCGCAGATTTCCGTGCACTTGGAAGTAACATCAGATGATATGTCTCCTTCAGACTCCCCGCCTTGCTCTCGCTCTTTTACTGGAGCTTCCTCGGCCGATGGAGCAGGCCCTGGGTGCAATGCAGAGACATGGCGATCACTGTTACACTCTCTACATTTAACAGCTGCCCCACATTCTTTGGCTATGTGATTGATGGAGCCGCAACATCTGAAGCAGATAGACTGTTCTTTGAGGTAAGTTTTCCTTTCATCCAGGGTCTTTCCTCTAAAGCCACGACACTTTGACAACGGATGCGGCTTATTATGAATTGGACATTGCTTACTAGGGTCCAAAATCTTTTGTTCCGGAGGTTGGTTGGTTCTGGTTCTTGAAACTGTGTCTAACACTTCAGTTTTCCTTACTGACACAGGTATTTTGTTGCTGACCCGTGAAAATTTCTCCTGTTTAAGACGACTCTGCATAGATAACAAAAAACTGGGATCATTTCTTATTCTTGCTTGGTCGCAAATGAACCGCACAAAGAAGCCAAATGGTGGAAAAGAGACATGATAATGCTCTTTATACTTAGCTCCATGAGTGATCCATCTTTCCTGCAGATTAAAGGGAAGCTTCTCAATGATGGGATTGACTCCCCTTGCAGTATCAAGAATTGCTAAACCTGGTAAATGTCCCCCTGTCTTTGCAGATTCCAATTCCATGAGCATGTCTCCTAACTCCCTGAGTCTTTGCCCATCTCTATTAGAAATGTTTGGAAACTCCTCCAGTTTTCTCAACAGCGCATTCTCAATTACTTCTGGGCTCCCGTAACACTCTTCCAATCGCTGCCAAAGCATACGGACACCTGCTATAGGATAGTGTGCATGAACCGATCTGATCCGTTTTGCTTGCATGGATGACTCTGGGCCGAGCCATTTTGTGAGAAGGTCGAGCTCTTCTCTAGCTGTTAATCCAAGGTCTTTTGTGACATCTTGAAAAGACGATTTCCAGGCCCAGTAGTTCTCAGGGTGATCATCGAACTTCACAAGACCAGAACTCACCATCTCTTTTCTTACCATGTAGTTAGCTAAATCAGATGTGTATGGCAGGTTAACCATGGGAGCTCTAAAGCTGGGAATAGGAGAAGCCTCAAAAGCAGAGTGATGTCCATGATCTTCGCCTCTCTGGCTATCCCTTGTCTCATATTTTATTTTTAACTCCTCCATTCCATACGATGGATGTACATGTGGAGATGTTACTGTAGCTTTACACTGAAGAGGTTCAGCGCTCCTGGAGGATGACTGTAAAATCGGAGTAACAGGGAACCGCTGCTGATGTTGTTCCATTGTATGCTTCTGAACATACTCTTCAGTACGCTGAGTGCAAACTAAGCTTGTCTCATGGTCCAATTCAACTATATTTCCCTCCTCTATGTCAGCTGCTGCCTCATAAATCGCTGCTTCAGCAGACGCTGCAGTTGCTTCTTTTTGAGATTGTAGCAAGAATAGGTCTGCTTCTACTTCTGCTTTTTTCCTCATCATAGCTGCTTCTTTTTCTGCATAAGATGCTTTAGCTCGAGCTGCTTCGGCTTTCGCTCGAGCTCGAGTCGCTGCCACACTTGCTGATGACCGACTTGATCGTTGAGATGACTTGCAGCTAGAAGATTGTGATCTAATCTCAAAGGTTTGAGATTTATCTTTCTCATCACTGTGTGACTCCATACTTTACTTGCTTCTGAAGAGTTGTGCATCGCAAAGTAACAATGGCTGTGTGGTTCCGCTGTTTTCACCCGCTGTGTCAATGTCTTTTTACTATTCTGTTCTGACCAATTGCGTAGCTTAAGCAAAGGCTTAACAGATAGCGTACAACTTGAAAAAAGAACTCCAGAAAGCAGTCTTCATAACTTTAGTGACTTTACTGGTGATTCACTTCTCAATATTTTTTCTGTAAAACTACAAACAAGAAGAAAAATATGTATGAACATTATGTTCACATTTACATACACATATCCAGCTTAACATTATGGTTTGTACATAGTTCCTTTCACATAATTTTAAGTAATAAACACAGAGAAATTATATTCAAATGAGATAATGTACAAACAGAAGATAAACTAGCATGTACCGACGCTACAACATTGCACGTTATCAATAACACAAATCAAGTGTGCTTATAACAAAAATATAGCAATAATCTCTGTTCTAAAAATTCTTAAACACTTTAAATCACTAATTAGTGAAAAATATTGCACTTACAGACATATATTTCCAAGGTTTAAACGATGGAATCAATAGCCGATAGAAATTGCGTGCCCGTTGTTCTTGACTGCGTTCACTGAGGGAAATCGAAAGTAAACTATATAAACATAGTGCAGTACCTTAAATGTCCAGTGGGAGGCGGAAAAGAAACACAGCTAAACATAAGCAACAGCACAGATATGGTCATGCAGAATAAGACTTTTTTAATATGTGCTTTATAAATACTAATAAACAGCCAATATCCTAGTAATATGCATGCTAATAAGCAAGTAGTTAATTGTTACAAAACTGCTCCGAGACTTGGTTTGGAGATACAAACGTAGCTTTATTGAGAGTAATCCACAATCGTAATCCATATAACAGGCATAGGGTCAAAACCACAATCCAGATAATAACAGAGTCCAAGACACCGACATATAGGGAAATCCAGGGAGGCCGCAGAATGTCAAAACCATGACACGGAAAACTAGAAATAAGGTTCAGAAATGCAGTGTAACACATACAGGACTTTGCAATGAATGAGTGAATACACAGGGCTTATATAGACAGAGTTAACAAGAGTAATGCCACATAGGTGGAAGTGATCAAACAATAATGAATCCAGGCAGTTGGTTATAGGAAATGCAGTCCATGATGAGATCACAAAGATGGAAGGAGTGCCCTCTGGTGGCTAAGTGAGAATTTGACATTAATAGTGAGAATTGGACCCTAAACTAAAGTGTTGCCATTTTTTTTTATGAATATAAATCTATAATTAGATAATTACCTTTATAATTTTCAATTTCTAGATTTAAATATAATTTTTACAATTATTTTTATATATTATTTTACAGAGGACTAGCAGTAATAGCTGGAATTATAGTTAACCCCATGGGGTAGGCGGTACCAGCTAGCTTTTTTTCTTATCAGTGCAAAAGAGACTCAGTATACTCTGTTAATTTTGATCTTACATATAAGTGTTATACATCATTCAAAACTGTTACATGTCTTCTTTTATTTGTGTACACAAAATGTTGTGTTATCCGTAAAATAAAGAAAATAAACATGATGCGCGTTCTGCTGTCTCTTTCAATGTGAAGTTCATTCTGAAACGAGACAGAAAATGACCTGTAACTCAGCAAATGTTTGTCACACAGACTTGAGACGTATGTCTTTTCAAAGCTTGGAGTCTCTATTTAAGTAATCCGTATGAAAGCAACGACATGTACAGTTTCTCAAACGCATCATCATTACCTCTAATGTGACCACACCCACGCGCGCACGAGTAATTGACATACAAAGAGTCCACATGAAGGAAAGCTTACCTGAAAACGCCCTCATCACCTCAAAACAAAGAATCAGAGACTTCAGTAACGTACTGTGACATGAGGAATATCTGAGAGAAAAGGAGTTAAAACTGAGAATGTGGTGGAATAAACATGGAACATCTCTTTATTGTCTTAAATTTGTTTAGATCACTTCTAAAATTTAGAGGAGACAAATGTGAGACGACCTGAGTCTCTATCTAACGGTGCGTGTCCACTACAGTGTTAAAACGCCGCTCAGTGCTGCTGGCAACGCTATAACCCCTCCGCTTTGGTGTGTGTCTGATGCGAGTGTGTTTAATATATGTTTTTTTTCAATACATACACAGTTTAATAATTAGAGATGCACGCGATTACATTTAGAAATAGACAAGCTTTGTTTCCAAACGCACCAAGCAAAGATATCATTTCAATTGTATAAACTTTTATAAAACCAGCCAATATAATCACAATGAACACATCCAAAATTAAATATTTAACATATATATAACAACTGCAAAGCGTCTAATTTGTAAACAAAATGATTACGCACTAAATCCAGCATAAACTCGGCACAATTTGCATATTTTTAAACACTCAAGACAGACGTCACATCCCGAACCTCACAGCAATTGTCTGCCGACCGCGTTTTTCGCTTGATATTTGCATAAAGTCGAGAACTGCCCAACCTTTTGACGCTCTCAACTCTTTCTCCGGTCCGCTGTCAATCACACAATGCACTGCGTGAGCGTTAAGCTCAACTTCCAGAGGAATGAATTGAAAACGCTCGCTCCGCTCCAATCGTTCTGTGCCAGTGGACATGCACCGTAATGCCCCGTTCACACCGCCAGCAACAAAGCGGTCACGATCCCATTCATTTCAATGGAGCGCTGGTGACTTCCGGCGACACGAGCGACAGTGACCGTTGGCGACAGAGTGTGGGCGTGTCAAGCGTGAGACACCCAACAAAAGTTCAGAAATTTCAACTTTATGCAAATGAGGAGCGACTTTCACGAGCGACAACCAATAGGAAAGAAGACTTTCAGTGGAGCTCACGTCACCGTCTTGAGTGCAGGCAAGACAGAAGAGTTCGAGGGCGATTTCACTGTTTTATATGATTTGACTAACCACCAGAGCATGTGAGCGGAGTGGAGCGGTGAGAATCTCCGCTCATCGCTCACTGAACTGTTCACCCCTCCGCTCCCCCGCTCAAAGCTACATCAGGCCGCTCCGCTCATTTTCGCTCAGCGCTCAACGCAGTTTGCTTCGCGCTCCACTCAAATCACCCCCGCTCGCTCCAAAAAAGGAAAAAAAAATCTACATGTATATCACTTGTAGCGGTCCCCAACCTTTTTTGCGCCACGGACCGTTTTAAAATCAGACAATATCAGACACGGACCGGCCTTCAAGGTGTGTGGCGGATAAATACAACAAAAATGATTAAAATGATACGACTGGCATAAAAACTGGGGTATTTTTTTAAATAGCCTATTATAATAAACGTGAATCCAATGTGTAGGCCTACTCGCAACTTTATTAACAGCGTCCTCTAACATCGCGCAGGCAAATGAGAAAGTCTGAAAACAAACAAAATGCCCCCAAAAGAAAAAAAATCTCTATGTTTTCAGTGCTGATGCATTCACGTAACATGTAAGGGCACCTAAAAGCTGTCACAACGAACCGGCAAAATGATTATGAATATGTAAAATATAGCAGAAGACATTTTAATTTTTTTTATGTCTGTCGGCTGGAAAGATGCTGACTCGTGATCTTCGCAGTAGTGAACGCGCCTGAGAGAAATGCACATTTCATACGGGAGAGCAGTCTGTTTTCTTTCGTTTTGAATTGTTCTGTTTAAAAGTAGACATTTCAAGCTTTATATATATGTCTCAGGTGTGTGAGGCAAGTAGGCTATACGCTGAGTTTCGGTTCATTCATGAGACAAACTCCAGGTTCACGCCGGCGCCTTCGTATCGTGGTTATCTATTTTCTAATATATTTACTTCTTATTAAATCCAGACAATGGTTGATGAAACCTTGATTAAAATTAAGATACAATTAATACAAAACGAAATTAATTTTAAAGACAGGCTTTGTGCTTTCTGTTTGAGGTCTGAGTGAAAGTTTTAAAGCAGTCTTAGTGCCGCTTTCAGAGCGCTCACGTCCGTAACGGAGAACTGTCCCGTCCAAAAAATATATATATATATATTTTTTTTTTGTATAAATTTCTAAATAAATGTGACTTATAGTCCAGTGCGAGGCTAGGCCTATGTTTTTTCTTCTTCATGGTGCATTTTTTGACTGATGCGCCTTATAGGCTACTCCGGAGCGACTTATATTGATAGGCTACACCTGTATGAATTCTCATTTTACTTTTTGAACTCCATTATTGAGCCGAGTTTTGCCTGAAAATAGTCTACTGTTGATGACTGTGCAAGACAAATGGATTCAGGGTCAGGCTTGACTGAGCATGCTTCAGACTCGTGGTGTGAGCGGAGCGGAGCGAAATTGGAGCGGGAAATGCGACGCTCCGTCCTTTTGAAATTGCCGCTCTGCGCTCTGTCCAAGATCCGCCCGCTCGCGCTCCCCGCTCGCTCCCACTCCACTCCGCTCACATGCTCTGCTAACCACATACATGGATATGATAAAATGATGCATGGAAAACTGTCGACAGTCTCAGTGAATTTTTATTCATACATTTATAGTTTGAGTGTTGTAATTTTATGATGCAATGACACTGCTGTGGTAAAAACACTCCCCCAACAGCATACTTTTACTATTAATTCTTTTGAGCCTAATTCCTAGTCAAATTAAAATGATATAGTTGTATATATCACTTATATACTTTTGGTATTTTGTATAGATATGGCCAGACGTGCAGTCTACCAGTAACATTAGAGCGACCGCACTACGAACGCCCTCAAGCGACTCGCAGTACAGAGACAAGCGACATACAGCGACAAAGACGCTGGTAGTGTGAACGGGGCTTAAGGAGAAATATCTTAGCACAGTAATGTTGCTGAGATCTCTAATAAACTTCAGATAAGACAAGTGTGTGACCACCAGAGACTCTGAGGAGAAAAGTCTGAGCACAGTGTGTGATGTTATTGAGATCGCTTCTAAACTTTAGAGGAGACAAATGTGAGATGTCCAGAGTCTCTAGCTGAGGAGAAAAGTCTGAGCATTGTGTGTGATGTTATTGAGATTGTAACACCACCTTTCTTTTAAAGATGTACTCTGAGGGGGTTCAACAGATTTGACATGTACTGATAAATAAATATCTTCACAAAACAAATGATCATTTAAACTTATTTTATTTTCTCCACCAGTGCTTAATACATGTGCCAAACAGACAATAGAAATAAACTGCAAAGCAATCTCAAAGGTCTTTGTCTCTTCAATAATGAGTCAATGAGATAAACTTATCGTTTGAATGCTCTGTCTTTGATAAGTTGAAGTGATGATGAAGATGAAATGAGTTACAAATAATAATAATAATAATACATTTTATTTAAAGGCGCCTTTCAAAACACCCAAGGTCACCGTACAAATAAAACAGGGTTTAAAATACATATCAGATAGCAAATGCATTTAACATACTAAAAGATACAAAAAGATACTCAAAAAGGATAAAAAAATTTGGTTTAGTAAAAATAAAAAAATAAAAAAAATAAAAATCTGGAGAGCGTGACAGTCAGGGAGGGTAACATTGCAGAAAAAGGTGGGTTTTGAGATGTGATTTGAAAATTGTCAATGTATCAATGTTTCGGATGTTGGGTGGGAGGGAATTCCAGAGGCGGGGGGCAGAACGGCTGAAGGCTCTGGAACCCATGGTGGTCATACGGGCAGGGGGGACAGTGAGGCTGATGGATGAAGATGATCTAAGAGTCCGACTGGGTGTGTTGACGTGGAGAAGTTCAGTTATGTAAGGAGGGGCGAGGTTGTGGAGGGCTTTGAATGTTAATAGAAGGATTTTATAGGTGATGCGGTGTGTGATGGGAAGCCAGTGAAGCTGCTGGAGAACAGGGGTGATGTGATGAGAAGACGGGGTCCTGGTGATGATCCGGGCAGCAGCATTTTGAACAAGTTGTAATTTACGGAGGGACTTGAGGGGGAGACCAGTGAGAAGTGAGTTGCAGTAATCCAGGCGGGAGGTGACGAGGGAATGGACCAGGATGGCGGTATTATCGGCAGTGAGGGACGGGCGGAGACGGTTGATATTGCGGAGATGGAAATATGCAGAACGGGTAATGTTGTTAATGTGAGAATGGAAAGACAAAGTGCCGTCCAGGACGACACCCAGACTCTTAACTTGGGGGGAGGGGGAGACAGAGGAGTTATCGATGGTGATGGTGAAACTGTTAGCTTTGGCGAGGGTGGATTTAGAACCAATGAGAAGAACCTCAGTTTTATCACTGTTCAGTTTGAGAAAGTTGGAGGAAAACCAAGTTTTGATTTCTTGGAGGCAGTCACAGAGGGAGGTGGGAGGGAGGGAGGAGTTGGGGTTAGAGGAAAGGTAGAGCTGGGTGTCGTCCGCATAGCAATGAAAGTGAATATTGTATTTACGGAATATGTGACCAAGGGGGAGTAGGTAAATGATGAAGAGGACTGGACCGAGGACAGAACCTTGTGGTACACCAGAGGAGATGGGAGATGGCTGGGATGCAAAAGTTTTTAGTTGGATGAACTGAGTTCGGCCAGTGAGATAAGAGTGGAACCAGTCCAGGGGTATGCCAGATAGTCCAATGGATGCCAGTCCATGGAGAAGGATGGAGTGGGAAATGGTGTCGAAAGCTGCGGTAAGGTCAAGGAGGATGAGAATGGTTATGAGTCCAGAGTCTGCTGCCAGGAGGAGGTCGTTGGTTATTTTGAGTAGAGCTGTTTCAGTGCTGTGATGGGGACGAAAACCAGACTGGAACTGTTCATAAAGGTTATTGTCGGAAAGATGAGCGTGGAGTTGGGATGCAACCGTTTTTTCCAGGATTTTCGAAAGGAATGGCAGATTGGAGATAGGCCGGAGGTTATTGAAGTTACTGGGGTCTGAACCAGGTTTCTTGAGGATTGGAGTTACTGCAGCACATTTGAGAGATGGTGGAACAGAACCAGAGGTGAGGGAGGAGTGGATGATGTCGGTGATCAGAGGAGACATGTGGGGGAGACAGGCTTTGACCAGCGGTGTTGGAAGGGGGTCAAGTTGACAGGTGGACGGTTTTGATTTTCTGATGAGTTCCGATACATTGGCAACAGAGGGAAGGTGGAAATTCGAGAATGGTTGAAAGGAAGGGGGTCGGAGGGGAACAGAAGGGGATACATTGTAGGAAATGTGAGAGTCCAGTTGCTGATGAATAATTTCAATTTTACCGTTAAAAAAGTTCATGAGTGAAACACATTGCTCAGCAGAGTAGAAGTGTTGGGGGAAGTTGTCCGGAGGGTGTAGGGAGTTGTTAAGTACAGAAAACAGAGTCCGCGTGTTCCCATCACCAGTGTTGATGAGACCTGCATAGTGTTGTGATTTGGCTGTGTTGATTGAGTCCTTATAATGGAGGATGTGGAGATGGTACATTTCCTTGTGAACGGTGAGACAGGATTTTTTGTAGAGGCGTTCCAGTTGTCGTCCTTTAGCTTTGAGGAGGCGGAGACGAGGTGTAAACCATGGAGCAGAGCGGGTGAATGATACAGTCCGGGTTTTTATGGGAGCAAGTGGAGTCAACAGTGAATGGAGACTGCTGTTATAGTGGAGAACGAGTTCATCACATGTAGAAGGGGGGGTTATGCTGGGAAGTGATTCTATGGCAGTTGTAACGGTTGTAGGATTAATGTTCTTAATGTTACGGAAAGAGATTATACGTGAAGGTTTAGTTTTGGAAATGGACAGATTCAGATTAAATGATATGAACATATGATCAGAAATGGGGAGATGAGTAGAAGCGCAGTTTAAAGGGGTGACACCGGAGCAGCACACCAGATCAAGGATATGACCTTTGGAATGGGTGGGGAAATTTATATGTTGCTTAAAATCGAAACTATCCAAGCATGATGTAAAATCCTTCGTGATAATATGATTGATGCTGTCCATGTGAATATTAAAATCACCAAGCACAATGGCATTAGGGGAGTGTGTGCAAAGGAGGGTGAGAAGAGAGGAAAATTCATCAATAAAATCCTTGTTGGGCTTGGGAGGACGATAAACAGCAGCTACTATAGTTGGTGTTGGTCCAGTAATTTGCAGAGCCACTGATTCAAACGATGAGTATGTAGGAAGAGAAATAGGCGACACACGCAATTTCTCATGATGAATTATCGCGAGACCTCCTCCTCGACCGGTGAGGCGGGGCTGACAAATGTAAACAAACCCGGGTGGAGTGGATTCGTTTAACTGAGAAAAGTCGTTCGGTTGCTGCCATGTCTCTGTCAAGCATAGAAAATCCAGCTTGGAATCGAGGAGGAGGTCCTGGAGAAGAAGTCCTTTGCCAGTGAGTGAGCGGATGTTAAATAGTCCGAAGTTGACATCACTGCGAACGGAGGTGGAGACATGGTTAGCCGACTTGGCTAGGTTGGCTAACAAGCCGCAATTTGCTCGTCTGTTGGGTTTTCTGCGAGGACGGCGGGTTGTGGACCAAATGGAGTTGATGGCAGATGAGTGGTTGATGTGGAGTCTCAGGCGGGACCCGCGGTGGATATATTCCCGACGGGGGAGCCGAGCAATGTCCGGGAAAAGATGTAGCACCGGTGAAGGATCTGACAGGTGGATCCGCAGCTGAAGGAGCTGGGCAGCAGTGTACCGGTGAAGGGCTGTCGATGGACCTAGTAAGCTGGATAGGACAATCCAGACTAGGATAAACCATACTGTCAGTCCTTTATTCCACATGATGGACGAGTGGAGGTGTTAGCTAGTATGTAGCAGCAGCCAGATGAGGAGCGGGAGTCAACAACACGCCACAGGTAGCGTAGACAATATTCGGTCTGTCCGTTTACCAAAACGGGCAGATGAAACTGTTTTACAGACACTGCACCAGTATAAATCAAAGTTCATTAGGTTGCAAGACCATAATGACGATCAAATAAAAAGTTACCGGCGAGCAGCGGCAGCTAGTCACGCCAGCGTTCACTCGACCGTAAACAGTCCACAAGACAAATCCACAAATAAACAAATCCACAAGACTATTTGAGTGCGATGCAATGGTTATAATCCTATAATCCACAAGGTGAGAAAAGATTGTAGACAACAGCGTTCGGTGAATCGTTGTCCTCAGTGCCATGCTCTGACCATGTGCAAAGCCATGTGTTGTACCTCGTTGCCAGCGTGGACTGCACTTAAATTCACTGTCTCTTGTATTCAATCAGTGCTCCCAAAAGAACATGTGTAAATTAAAAGTCAGTTGAGCAGAAACTCAAAAAGTTCTCAACAAAGGACTTTAGAGGAGCAAGAAGGTAGCATGAGTTCAACCATTCTTCTTCTTCTTCTTGTTTAATGGCGATTAACTCCAAAGGAGCATTACCGCCACCTACTGTGCTGTGCTGGATGGCAAATTAACCTTGGGTGATAAGTCTGAAATTTAAAACTATTTCCTCTTTCTTCTTTCACAAATGGACCATTAACTATATTTCCTTGTTGAACCCTACTCTATCATCCCACACACATCATCATTATTTATCATACCTGCAATAGAGGTTTCATTGAGCTTCATCCGGCGCTGCGTGTTCAGCTCCTCCGTCCACACTCAGTCCCCATGGCAGGTTCAACATTTCAAGCATTTCATATTCTAAATCCCAAACCTGAATCATATATAAACGTAATTAGTGCTCTATATATCTGTCTATCCATTAAACCTTTTCCTAAAATATCCTCATTCTTCATTCTATCCTTTCCATTCTTCAGATGACTGAATAATACATCCCGGAAAATATTATACTTACTACAAATAAATAATACATGACATACATTTTCAGATACACCACACACATCACATAATCCATTTTCATGTAACCCCATAATTGCCAGTGTTGAGTTTAACCCTGTATGTCCCAGTCTTAACCTAGCCAGCAATACTTCTTCTTTCCTATTTCTTCCCTGGCAATGTATCCTCCCTACTGTCTGTGTGATACCATGACACCATCTCCCTGTGCTACTACTGTCCCATCTAATTTGCCACTTATTCATTAACTTTCTCTTTAAAGAGTTCAACCATTAGGGGTGCTTCTCAATATCCCTCCTCGTCTCCTCTCTCCTCCGTCCTCCATCCTATGACCCGGAAACCGATCGAGCTCAGCCATCTTGAAGGACATCTCATTTCTCTAATTGCACCGCGAGGAGTCGAGATCGAGGAGTGAGGAGGCTTCCAGAGGAGTCATGAGCGAGGATACACAGGTGCATCCTATGCGGAAGAGTTTTATCGACTAAAACGTGACGCACGTATAAATTCTCCTCCCCCTTCACATCGGCCACAATAATTTTGATTTATACTTTACTTTTGCAGTTTATATAAACCACACACCTCACATATTTCAACAGGATATCTTTCTTTATTATTATTTATTATGAATTTCTTAAATAAACAAATTTCAACAACATGAGGGCAGATCCTCTGAGCGCTGCTGATGACGCGATGAAGTGACGCTCGAGTCATCAAGGATTCCAATGTATAAAAAAAGCTTTCATTCGATCCCTCCGTCCTTGCGTCTTTTCCTTGCAGCCTTTCCTCGCATCCTACAGGGGGCGGAGCTGAGACGCGAGGAAAGGAAGCGAGGAGAGGAAACGAGGATGCACAAATAAGAATTGAGAAGCACCCTAGATTTCCCTCTACCAAACAAACTGACTGACTTCTTCTTCTTCTTCTTTTTGATTGGCGGTTTGCAACTATTTCTTGTGCATTACCGCCACCACTGGACTGGAGTAGGCACGGGAGTTCAAACTGACTTACTCTATGGTAGCTGAGTTTATATGTCCTCCAGGCAATAGCGCCCTCAAACTGCTCCTGTGGTTACTGCATGTGACTCAAACACATCCCACAAGGGCATCAACAAGAGTAGCTAAAATACAATAATACAAAAAGTAAAGTTTAGACCGTTACAAGATCTATTCTAAACTTTAGAGGAGACAAGTGTTGAGACCATTGGATTCTTTAGTCTAGGAGAAAGGTCTGAGCACAGCGTGTGATGTTATTGACATCTCTGCTAAACTTTAGAGGAGACACATGTGAGAGATCCAGAGACTCTAGCTGAGGAGAAAAGTCTGAGCACAGAGTGTGATGTTACTGAGATATCTTCTAAACTTTAGAGGAGACAAGTGTGAGACCAGCATAGACTTTAGCTGAGGAGAAAAAGTCATGGGCACTGACCTTTGGCATTTTGCAGACCTGGGGCAGTATATATATTTAGCAACAAATGTGATTATTTAAAAGGGGGGTTATTCTTTTCTATAATTACTGTATCATATATATATATATATATATATATATATATATATATATATATATATATATATATATATATAATACAGTGGGTATAGAAAATAATCACATTTTGTTGCTTTGCAGCCTGAAATGAAGACAAACACAGTTTTCATTTTATCCAGCTGTATTTACTCAGTGCAACTGATAATATCCAATTGAAAGATATAACACCAACATGTAAAAAAAAAAACACACAAAAAAAACACTGAATAGCTAAGTTGGAAAATGTATCACCCCCTTGTGTCAGTGTTTTGTTGAACCACTTTTTGTTTTAATTACAGCCTTTAGTCTGTTGGGATATGTCTATACTAACTTTGCAATATTTGCCCACTCTTCTTTGCAGAACTGCTCAAGTTCAGTTAAATTTGATGGTGACTGCAGTCTTCAAGTCATTTCACAGATTCTCAGTGGGGTTTAAGTCTGGGTTCTGACTAAGCCATTCACCTTTTTCTCCTCCCTCAACCACTGTGTGGTCAGTTTTTCTGTGTGCTTTGGGTCATTGTCATGTTGGAAAGTAAACCTTCTTCCCATTCACAACTTTCTGGCAGAGGGCAGCAGATTTTACTTAAAAATTTGACGGTATTTTACCCCATCCATTTTTTCCTCTATCCTGACAAGTTCTCCCATCCCTGCTGCAGAGAAACACCCCATAACAGGATATGACCACCTCCATGCTTTACTGTAGGAATGGTGTTATTTGGATGGTGAGCTGTATTGGATTTCCGCCAGACATATTGTTTGGTGCTGAAGCCAAATAATTGCATTTTAGTCTGACCATAACACCTTTTTTCCATGTGGCCTCAGAATCTTCAAGGTGCGTTTTGGCAAAGCTCAATCGTGACTGCATGTGGCCTTGAGGAGTGGCTTTTTTTCTTGCAACCCTCCCATACAAGCCACATTTGTGGAGAATTTGTGACATTGTTGTCACATGCACACAATGACCACTCTTTGTCATAAACTCCTGCAGCTGTCTCCTCCTGGCTCTTTCATCCAGTTTGGAGCAATGTACTGATACATCTGTGTTTTACCAAATACCCTCCACTTCTTAATAATATACTTCACTGTGCTTCTAGACATTGATAAATCCTTTGACTTTTTTTTGTATCAATCTCCAGACTTGTGCCTGTCCACAACTTTATCCCAGAGAACCTCGTTCACGGTAGAGAAAGCTGTACACAAGTAACCATGAAGACTTAAATGTAAACATAGCTTCTGTGTCTTTATTGGCTCTTCCATATATACTGGCCCTGATAATCATCACAAATACTTACAGATTGCCCCATTTCTGTAAATCCCTTTTTGTGAATGAATGACTCACTCTACTCGTTGCTCTGGTCTTTGTCAACACGTGCTTGCACCACCTGATTATGACCCGACTAACAGCAGATGGAGATTATGTATCGGCACTCTACTGCTTTTACTGGAGTTCCTGGATGTGCTATGTTGAAATTTCTGTCAAATTTGAACCACTGAATTTGTGGAAGCAAATTTGTAAAGAGAAATAAAATGGACCGAAAATTGCCTGTCGAATATAATTGTCACGGTCACCACCTCCTCACTACATTTCCCATCATTCTCCCTGGCCCTCACCTGGATGCACTTCCCAATCACAGAGAATACTAATCACCTGCACCTGTTGTTATTCAACCATGGACTACTTAAGCACACACCTCAGTCACACACATTAGCAGTGTCCCAATTCAGGGGCTGCATCCTTCAAAGGCCGAATTTGAAGGATCCTTCTAATGCGGGAAACCGTCAGTGTTGCCAAGTCTGAGGTTTTCACACGGAATTGGTATACTTTTAAGTTGTTGCCGCAGTAAAAAAATTTTCTGCGGGTTGATTTCCACCCCTGTATGTACGATTTCGGCACTCCAACACCGCCAAAACATCTATCAGACGCACAAATACAGTGGAGACTTCGGCCGCTCGATGGAGAAGAGCCGATGGGTTTTTTGGGCTACTTTTGTTGCACAGACCTGGCAACCCTGCCTACCGTCCCTCTTTCCCTGGGCCACGAAGGATAGAATAAGGAACCAGCACAGCAGCAGCCAAGAGAAACGAGACCGAGAGGATGAACTGATCGAGCTATGTCCTCCCTCGAGCTAGGGAGGACATGAAGTTTCAGAGAGAGATAGAGGAGAAGGAGATCACAGGAGAGCAGGGAGAGAATGCACAGATTGTTTTCTCTTCTTGACAGATTAAATAAACTTTTGCTTATGTGAATTAAAATTTGTAAATAAAAAAAATCGTATGCATTATTTTTATGTGAGTTATAGTTTGTAAATGAAACAAATATTTTATGTGCATTGGTTATTTTTGTAATGCAAGTTATGATTTGTAAATGTAATAAAGAAATTATTCTGTAATTTTCTTGTCAATGAATTTGTACATTTGATAGAAAAATTGTTCTATACATTTTTACTTACAGTAAAATGTTACTTTTTACGACTATTTACAAGATAAGTTACATTTAAAATACGAAAAATAAAAGTTTAAATTAACAGTATACATAAAACAGATTGTAAGAAAATATTTTTCTGTAGACTGTTATTGAGCTGAGCAGGAGATCCTGGATGAGCTGCACAATAGAGACGCTGGTAAAGCCTCTGCTGGAGGGACATCATCTGGGATCAGTGCAAATTTCCACTGTCCACCAACAGGTTTGCAGGGCTGACTCAGTCGACGGCTGCCATTCACTGAGATCTTCTCATAAAGAGGAGGAATAAAATAAATTAATTCACATACTCAAAAGACAGTGGCCCTCCAGGACATATTTTTAGTGTTTCTATTATATACTGTTCATTGTTGTTTAAACAATATCTAATATCATAATCTAATATCCATGTGTAAAAAGTCAGTTTTTCATAAAAAGTTAAATATTTGCCTCTGAGACGAAGTGGAGTTGAATAACAATCTAAAGTACTTCAAAATGATACTTTAATCCAGAGTAAATGTATGTTGTTACATTCCACCACTGGATATTTAGAAAATGAAACTAACAAAAGTGTATTGTCACATTAACAAATTGTTGCTAGCTGTGTCCCAGGAGTTATTCAATGGGACGGTCTGGTTTTGTCGCCTAGCAACTGGTGACAGCTGTTGTGACGAGCGGCAATAACATTTGTACTGTAGGCTAGGCTACTTTATATATAAAACTTTATATAAGTTTTTTATAAAGTGATGAAAATGTCCTGGTTTTCATTATTTTTCATTGGGCCATTAAATTGACCGGCACTAGGGCAATCTACATCTGTGGTGCTGCATGTGATGAGCACTTCTACCTGCAACTTGCCGAAGCGCAAATGCACATTTACCAATGAGTTACAGAAGAAATTCCCCACTTAAAGCTACACTTAAAAAAATTGTATTCTATTGTTGAGGGCCAAATATTGAATGGAAAGGATGTATTACTTTATGTATTAAAGTACAATAACATAGTTGCAAGGTTGTGAATGCATTTGTCAAGTATTTTTTGATGCATTCATCCCCCAACCACGCCCCCACCCCTTAACCACGCCCCGCCCATCAACCACACCCCCGTCCTCTTTTCTGAAAACTAAAATATGGTCACCCTAGTCTAGAGTATTTACTAGCCTATGTACAATCACATACTGGTAACATATAAGGCAACATTTGAACATTTTGTATTTTTTTTTATTATTATTATTTTCATTTTTAGCATTAGATACATTAGATTACTCGATTCAATTGAAATACAATACTTACATTTAAAAGTGTAATCTGGCCATTTCGTCTCCGGCGCGCAATGAATTCTGGGGTAGGCAAGGCTGCGAAGGATCCTTATGATGTATCCTGCATTCACGGGAAAAGAAGAACGCATTTGCAGGCCGCATTTTGAAGGAGCCTTCGAAGTACCTTCGAATTGGGACAACATTGGTCGCGGCGCGATGATGCAGTCGGCTAAACTTTCCCCTTTAAGTGAGTTTCAGCCGCGCACTTCGAAGGACGCGGTCTTCAAAGGATGCAGCCCCTGAATTGGGACACAGCTATTGTCTGTTCTCCCAAGTGGATACTAGAATGACACTTGAAATGTTACTTACCTGTTGACAACGTTTCTATTAAAGATTCCTATACCTTCTCCAGTGTTCCACGATCTCCACTCTGTCACCATCTCCATAGTTGTTTTCCTTCGTATCCGTATTCCCTGTCACCGTGGTTTTCTTCTGGTCATCGACAACTGAGGTGTGTGTTAGGGATGGGCAAATGAAGCCTCATGAAGCACTGAGGCTTTCCCTGAATGTTTCGGGAAAAGATTCGAAGCATCAAGAGTGTTGAAAACAGTGCCATCTAGTGGCAGGTTAAATTTATAGTAGCCATGTTTATGAGCAACCTGAGTGCGCAGCGCCGTTGTTTTATCCATTAAGCACAAATAATAAATATTTTAATATGTTAATTATATTATCAGAAAACTGAACATTTAGCCTTAACATTTAGCGTGTGGCAATAAAATAAATGTAACAATTATATTAATACTAATTATAAAAATTCCCACAGAGTTGCTTGATGCAAGTAAATGTTGGTCTAATTATTTTATGGTTTCTATGCTGTTTATGTGTCAGAATATATGATCATGTAACATAGGCTATAGGCTTATTTATATTTAACTGTAACTGGAAAAAAGTGAGGCTTCGTTTTTCGTTGATCACGTGTTTCTCTGAAATCAATATGAGCTCCATGCGAAATTGCGCTTTTACTTGATACTTTGAAGCTTTAGTGTCAAATGTAACATCACTAGTGTGTGTTTCTCAACCATCATCCTCCCACTCATTTTAATCCCACTCATTCTCCCACTTATATTCAGGAAAGTTATATTCAACTTTCAGTTGACAACTCATCATCCCTCATCACGCTGTTTCCGCCTGCTATCAACATATGGAAGTAAAATAATGCCAAATGTTTTTGAAACAAAAAAGCCTGTTGAATTGCACTAATTGCATTAACCATGCATGCATTTTAATGCATTGTATTTTTAGGGCTTGCATTTTTATGGGCTGAAATTCAGCATGGTTGAATATTTAAGCTGTGAATATTATATACAAATTCAATAATCCATATTCACCTTTCATATTTCACTTCCAAAATATTCAAACTGTTTAAAAATACAACCTATAATATTCAACAGGCAATTTTCGGTCCATTTTATTTCGCTTTTCAAATTCACTTCCACAAATTCAGTGGTTCAAATTTGACAGAAAATTATACGTTGACATCCAGGAACTGCAGGAAAAGCAGTAGATTACAGAGCATACTCTTCATCTGCTGTTAGTCGACCTCACCAGCAAGTGGTGCAAAAGCGCGCGTTGTTGACGAAGACCGAGCAACAGTTAGAGCAAGCCATTCATTCATAAAAACTCATGTCAGCAATGTAAGTGTATTTGTGATTATTATGATTATTATTTTTTTTTTTACGTTAAATTCAGTGTATTCACGGTTACTTTTCCTGTGTAGCCGACATGCATCTTTCTCTACCGTGAACGAGTTATTCCCCCGATGCGGATGTACAGGTCCAATGTTACATTTGAGGTTGACACATATTTCTTTGTTGTTTAGTTGCCTTAACTTTATATTGCGGCAATGTGCTGCATGCAGTAGGCTACTAGGGTTTCCCTCAATACTTAAGGATTCCCCTGCTGGACATATCCCCGCTTAATGTAGCTTAATGGACTAATACAGTGATATAAAAGACCAAACTCGCAGGCAAGCAGATGGACTAACGAGCAAAGTTTAATGCTGAGCGTTTCATTTTACTGGCATAAAGTTGGCTTGACATTGCACATTTGCACATTTTGTCTTTAAAGTTGCATACGACATTGGTATACACATTTCTAACTTCAATAGCATTTGAATAGAAAGACTTACAGTCATAAAACCAACTGTAAAGTGTTCATGTAGGTGTCAGGCATAATGCGCACTATTTAGATTTTTGATATTTATTCAAATGAATTGAAGTTTGCTATTGAAGTTAGAAACATGTATGCCAATGTTGTATGCAACTTTAGAGATGGTCCCTAAATTTGCGAATGTCCAATGTCAAGCCAATTTTACATTTAGGCTACATTTAGTCATTTAGCAGACGCTTTTATCCAAAGCGACTTACATTTAAAACTAACAATAGGACTACAATATGCAAGTGCTATGACCCTTCCCAGTTTAATCTAATTCAATACATGTACATGTGTATATGTATATATATATATATATATATATATATACAGGTGCTGGTCATAAAATTAGAATATCATCAAAAAGTTTATTTATTTCAAGAATTCAACTTAACAGGTGAAATTAATATATTATATAGACTCATTACATGCAAACTGGGATATTTCAAGCCTTTATTTGTTATAATTTTGATGATTATGGCTTACAGCTTATGAAACCACGAAATCAAAATCTCAGAAAATTAGAATATTACATGAAATCACACAGTAATTACACAATAATATCATGGTTATTGAACCAGGTTTTGGTTCTTTTGGCAGTGTGGGCAGGTGCAAATCCTGCTGGAAAATGAAGGAAGCATGACATGCTCTGAAAATGTCCTGGTAGACGGCTGCGTTGACTCTGGATTTAATAAAGCACAGTAGACCAAAGTCCTCTTTTCTGATGAGAGCAAATTTTGCATCTCATTTGGAAACCAAGGTCCCAGAGTCTGGAGGAAGAATGGAGAGGCACACAATCCAAGATGCTTGAAGTCCAGTGTGACGTTTCCACAGTCAGTGATGGTTTGGGGTGCCATGTCATCGACTGGTGTTGGTCCACTGTGTTTTCTGAGGTCCAAGGTCAACACAGCCATCTACCAGGAAGTTTTAGAGCACTTCATGCTTCCTGCTGCTGACCAACTTTATGGAGATGCAGATTTCATTTTCCAGCAGGACTTGGCAACTGCACACAGTGCCAAAGCTTCCAGTACCTGGTTTAAGGACCATGGTATCCCTGTTCTTAATTGGCCAGCAAACTCGCCTGACCTTAACCCTATAGGAAATCTATGGGGTATTGTGAAGAGGAAGATGCGATACGCCAGACCCAACAATGCAGAAGAGCTGAAGGCCCCTATCAGAGCAACCAGGGCTCTCATAACACCTGAGCAGTGCCACAGACTGATCGACTCCATGCCACGCCGCATTGCTGCAGTAATTCAGGCAAAAGGAGCCCCAACTAAGTATTGAGTGCTGTACATGCTCATACTTTTCATGTTCATACTTTTCAGTTGGCCAGCATTTCTAAAAATCCTTTTTTTGTATTGGTCTTAAGTAATATTCTAATTTTCTGGGATTTTGATTTCTTGGTTTCATAAGCTGTAAGCCATAATCATCAAAATTATAACAAATAAAGGCTTGAAATATCTCAGTTTGCATGTAATGAGTCTATATAATATATTAGTTTCACCTGTTAAGTTGAATTCTTGAAATAAATCAACTTTTTGATGATATTCTAATTTTATGACCAGCACCTGTATATATATATATATATATATAGAATAGAATAGAAGAGAAAGTGTTAGTATTAATTGATCAAGTGTTGATTTTATACCAGTATATCACTGGGAAACGCTGAGCATGAAACTTTGCGCGTTAAATTCATATTCCATCTGAGTCCATCTGCTTGCCTGTAGGCTATATAGTACAGCCTACATCCCCAATAAGGTGCGAGTTTGGTCTTTTATATCACTGTATTAGTCCATTAAGCTATCTTAAGCGCTTTGTCCCGACGGAAGGGGAATCCTTGAGTATGATGAGGTATTGAGAGAAACCGATTATAATTCCGTTCATGGTAGAGAAAGCTGATAACGTAGGCTTCACAGGGAAAGTAACAATGAAGTTATTGAATGAAACATAAACACAGCTTTTGTGTCTTTATCATCTTTTCCGCATATATACTGACCCAGATAATCATCACAAATACTTAATGCATGCTCAATTGCTGTAAATGAGTTTTTATGAATGAATGGCTTGCTCTAACTGTTGCTTTTGCACCACCTGCTGGTGAGATCGACTAATAGCAGATGGAGAGTTCCTACAGTTCCTGGCTGTCAGTGTTGAATTTACTGTTGAATTTGAACCACTGAATTTGTAGAAGCGAATTTGCAAAGCAAAATAAAATGGACAGAAAATTATTTGTTGTATAAATAATAATACATGTAATAATGTATTTTTTTAAACAGTTTGAATATTTTGGAAGTGAAATATGAAAGGTGAATATGGATTATTGGATTTTTAGTAATGAAAATGTGTTTGAAATGATTAAATATTCACAGCTTAAATATCCAACCATGTTGAATTTTAGCCCATAAAAATGCAAGCCCTAAAAATACAATGCATTAAAATGCAAGCATGGTTAATGCAATGCCTATGTTTTTTTCAAGTAGTGCAGTTCAACAGGCTTTTTTGTTTCAAAAACATTTGGCATTATTTTACTTCCATATCAACGTGTGTTCATTCTCTTTGCAATTTCAATAAACTGATGTTAACTGTTCTCCCGGTGTGCTCTGAATCTATATCGTTACAATAATAGGTTGTATTTTTAAACAGACCAAATATTTTGGAAGTGAAATCTGAAAGGTAAATATGGATTATTGAATTTTTAATAATGGAAATGTGAAATTGAAAAATGAAATTGAAATAATGAAAAATTCACATCTTAAATATGATTTAAAACATGTTGAATTTCAGCCCATAAAAATGCAAGCCCTAAAAATACAATGCATTAAAATACAAGCATGGTTAATGCAGTGCTTTATTATTATTATTATTTTATTTTATTTTATTTTATTTTATTTTATTTTATTTATTTATTATTATTTATTAGTGCAATTCAACAAGCTTTTTTGTTTCAAATGCATCTGATATAAATTTTCTTCCAAATATTTCACAAATCATTATTTTGACTGTTTATTATGAATGGTGCACACTGTAAAATTCTGTAGGAAACACTAATAAGTGCATATTCTTCAGCTGTTCCAAGCTATCACCCGCACTAGATGGTTTAGATTCCCTCGTGGATTGTTCCTGGCTGTCCTCTTCAGAGCAAGGAGAGATCATTTTATAGATATTAGAGACATGCTGTAATCCATGGCAGAATATATCTGATATGATATGCTGAAGAGATATGAATGATATATGATATGGTAGATTGAAGTGAGGAGTGAATGTACAAGTTACAGAATGTAACTCTGAAGAAAGCAAATGTGGGAATAAATGAACATTCTCAGGCGACAACCAATTAACAGATTATTTTCTAAAATAAGGAAGCTGGCCATTATTAAAAAAAGAAAATGAGATGAGTTGTGGAGACAGGCAGACGCCATCTGGATGGTAACTATGCTATTTCAGTGGATGTCCATCACCACACCTGTTGGCGCCATGTTGCATGCAATGCAAGCTACTTAAGTACTTACTCGCAGTCTTGTGGTGCATTACTGTCTTGCATTAGGTCATAACAAAGTTTAGAAATAGTTCTAGCAGTTATTACAGTTTGGAAATTGTAGATATCAGTTTACAAAAATACCAGCTTTGGAAAACCTAAGTGTTCAATACCATGATTCTTCCTTGCAAGGAATGTGCCAAATAAAGTTAAATGTTAAATGTCTTTTGGTCAACAAACACTATGTGGTCAGGGGTTTATTCAAGTGTGCCAATTTGCATCACTAATTACATTAATAATGTAAGATTAAAAGGGTTGCCATTAACTCCCAATAGTAGTGGTAGTAGTAGTAGTAGTAGTATAATAATAATAATAATAATAACAATAATATTAATATGAATAATATTAATTATAAAATATAGCTGAAAGCAGCAATTAACTCTTTCCCTGCCATTGATGGGAATTTCCGTCATTTATGAGACAATGCTTCCCTGCCATTGAAGGAAATTTCCAGCTTTCCATGTTTTCACTGTTATACTGTAGAGCAGTGGTTCTCAAACCTGTCCTGGCGTACCCCCAACACTGCACGTTTTCTTTGTCTCCCTAATAAAACACACCTGATTCAACTCATCAGCTCATTCACCCATGTTATAATGAGCTGATGAATTGAATCAGGTGTGTTTGATTAGGGCGACAAAGAAAACGTGCAGTGTTGGGGGTACGCCAGGACAGGTTTGAGAACCACTGCTGTAGAGGATGCTATGACACATCTGAAAGAGTACTGAATCTCCTTATTAAAAGACGTGAAGCAGCAGAAACATGTGATGGCATATGTAAGTAGATGCATATGTAAAATAACGCGATCATCAACATTAAACAACATAAATATCAAAACTGCCTAATGTTACCGAATGAAATGTTGAGCCTGGACGAGCTATAGGACTGTGCAAGCTTTGGGGGTGTTGATGGACTTGATCTACTACAAAAAAACTGGTTTTTGGTTTAAAAGCAGAAGCTATGTTCTTACTTTTGACATATTGCATGTTCAGATATTAATACAGTAAAATATCTCAGGGTCCATGATTTGTTTTTGAAAATGATAAAAAAGAAAAAAAGAAGTTGGTCATCTTGGTACGTTTTGCTTACTCTTTTATGAGTACTTGTGAATTCGGACATACTACTTTTGTAACGTACTGTTTTTCGCCTAATATATAGTAGGGAAGTATGTGATTTTGGATGCAGCCAAAATTTGGTATCAATATGTGACCCCGTCTGTAAAATCCTGGCTAAAGTCACATAATCTAATTATGAGATTAAGAGTTTCAAAGTAGTCATAGCCATAAAATTTGGGGAAGAGTTGGAAAAACATCTGATATGTAACATTGTAACATTATCGTGCAATAGGTCTTAATATAGGCTAATAAACCTGATGCTGTCTGTATCATTAATGTTAACCCTCTGATGGTCTTTATTTATGTCTACACTTGAGGTTTTTGGGGTCTCTAGAGACCCCAGACAATAACATTTAATTTTGTAACAAGATAATAGTTTTTTTTTTTTACAAATGTAATTTTATTCTGTTTGTTAATGTTTTTACTCAACATTTGTGCAGTTTTTGGAGAATTTATGATATTTTTTAAATTTCTATAAATAAATAAATAAATAAATATTTAAATAGCCTTTTTACAAAAAAACAGCATTTGATGTAAAATTCACTTTATAAAAGACCCAGATTTCTAACTTTCATTCATGGGGATAACATGGATAATTTTAAATGGTTTAATGTAAAATTTTTGCCCATTTTTTGGAAAATGCAGTTTTAAAATAAAAAATAATAATTTTAACCACTATATGGCTATAGAGCTCCAGTATATGCTATTTGCTATTAGACTACCTGAAATATATCTTTTCACAAGTTGGATTCATATCTAAATATTATAAAATCACAATTATAACAAAAATAAAATATTTTTGTCAAAGTTTAGCATTTTTTTGTACCAAAAAAACCCAGTTTTTCAATAATGTTACATTATGATTAGAATCAAACCTGAACAAAATGTTACAAAGAGAAATGTTGGAGTCTTAAGATTTTATCATTTATTTCAATCATTTATTTTTAATCTAATTCTAGATTCTAGACACACACACAATTGTGTGTGTGTGTGTGTGTGTGTGTGTGTGTGTCTGAGAGATAAAGAGAGAGAGAGAGTGTGTGAGTACACATTGTCGATGTGCCAGTGTCACCACACCACTTTATATTTGTAGTGGTTCTGCATTTTGGATGATTTTATTTGACAAATTATAGCCTTACAAATGTTCCTGTGTGTGTGTATGCGTGTATGTGTGTGTGTGTTTACATTTTCAATGTGTCAGTGTCACCAATTTATTTTTGTGGTGGTACTGCATTTTGGATAATTTTATTTGACAAATTATAGCCTTACAAATGTTCGTGTGTGTGTGTGTGTGTGTGTGTGTGTGTGTGTGTGTGTGTGTGTGTGTGTGTGTGTGTGTGTGTGTGTGTGTGTGTGTGTGTGTGTGTGTGTGTGTGTGTGTGTGTGTGTACATTGTCAGTGTCACCACTTTATATTTGTGTTGGTTCTGCATTTTGGATGATTTTATTTGACAAATTATAGCCTTACAAATGTGTGTGTGTGTGTGTGTGTATGTGTGCACATTTTCAATGTGTCAGTGTCACCAATTTATTTTTGTGGTGGTACTGCATTTTGGATGATTTTATTTTACAAATGATAAGAGAACAGTTTTTATAGTCTCAAAAATGTATTCCTCTATATATGTGTGTGTGTGTGTGTGTGTGTACACGCGTGTTGTGAGCAATATAATTTAGCATTGTGGATGTTTTTTGCATTGGTGGAAGTGTGCCACTTAATTTGTGCCATTTCTGTCGATGTGTTCTGCGTTGTTTCTGATTTTGATGATGAATTTTGTCTATTTTGATTGCGGGGTCTCCAGAGACCCCGAAGACCACGAGTGTCACAATTTTTGTCACGCCAACATAAAAACAGATATCATTCCAATTTAATTTTTTTTTTTTGTAGATCTAGAAAGTGTTGAGAGCCGTAGAAGGTTTCATACCATTTGGACAAAGGGAACATTTTTTTTAATTTGAGTAAAAGTCATTTGGAGTCCCAAAAGACCCCATAAACCATCAGAGGGTTAATCAAACAATAAAAGAAAAGAGGGAATCACTAACTGCTCTTGACTGAACAGCTTTTATAATAATCATTTGCAATGAATACACTAAAGCAGTGATTTTTTTTTTTTTTACATTAGACCATTTATGTTTTTTTTATGTTTGTTTAAATAAAAAAACAACAACAACAAAAAAAAAAAAAGTAAAGCGCTGTTAATTTAATTTGTTTCTTTCTTATTCACAACTCTAGTGATGGCTACAATGTGTGTAAAACGTTTGAGACTGACTTGTTAACTTAGGACATTTTTTATTCATGTTATCCCGGATTTACCCCAAATGTTACACAATAGCCCAGAAACAGATTAATGAAATGTTTCTACTTATATTTGATATATTAATTAATTTATATATTAATATTTTTTTAAATACCGATATTTAATTTTACTAATAAAGTTATGTCTTTCCAGTGAATTGACTTGGTAATTTTTGCTGCAATCAAGCTCTTATCCCACATTCGTTTCAATGTTGTTATGCTTTTTTGGAAATGTGCATCATAATAAAATATAATACCTCTTCTACATTTTTTTTTTTTTTTTTTTTCATCAATGTATCATATGTTTATTTATTTGGATCCCCATTAGCTATGCCCAAGAGCACAGCTAGTCTTCCTGGGATCCACACTCCACACAAAACATAAAAACATACATTATTTATTATCACAAACACAAAAGACCCCATAAACCATCAGAGGGTTAATCAAACAATAAAAGAAAAGAGGGAATCACTAACTGCTCTTGACTGAACAGCTTTTATAATAATCATTTGCAATGAATACACTAAAGCAGTGATTTTTTTTTTTTTTTTACATTAGACCATTTATGTTTTTTTTATGTTTGTTTAAATAAAAAAACAACAAAAAAAAAAAAAAAGTAAAGCGCTGTTAATTTAATTTGTTTCTTTCTTATTCACAACTCTAGTGATGGCTACAATGTGTGTAAAACGTTTGAGACTGACTTGTTAACTTAGGACATTTTTTATTCATGTTATCCCGGATTTACCCCAAATGTTACACAATAGCCCAGAAACAGATTAATGAAATGTTTCTACTTATATTTGATATATTAATTAATTTATATATTAATATTTTTTAAATACCGATATTTAATTTTACTAATAAAGTTATGTCTTTCCAGTGAATTGACTTGGTAATTTTTGCTGCAATCAAGCTCTTATCCCACATTCGTTTCAATGTTATGCTTTTTTGGAAATGTGCATCATAATAAAATATAATACCTCTTCTACATTTTTTTTTTTTTTTTTTTCATCAATGTATCATATGTTTATTTATTTGGATCCCCATTAGCTATGCCCAAGAGCACAGCTAGTCTTCCTGGGATCCACACTCCACACTCCACACAAAACATAAAAACATACATTATTTATTATCACAAACACAAAAGACATTAAAATACTGTCAATAACAAATCAGGGTCCAAAATCAATTAATGTCAAAACAAACACCAGGGGCCCGTTCTTCGTATGTTGCTTAAAACATCCGAGATCAAATGAGACATCCAAGATGATATCATCGTGCTAATCATGATCGGGCTAACTCGGTTCTTCGAACACACTTGCCAGATATGATTGGTATAGCTGGACTGAGTCATCTGAGATAATTGCGCATTCATGCGCTGGTTAAAAGGGGATATATATCGATAGTAGAAACATTGATCAGCAACGCTGCTATTGGCTGCTCAGCGTGGGCGTGGCCAAAGTGTGCGCACAGTTTTTCTCCTCAGCAGAGCAAGAACTAATAGTCAAAGTTTATTCGGAATTTTAATGTTTAATTAAAACGCCAGGGAACACCTCAAAGTCTGCAGAAGCCAGGAGAGAGGGCTGGCAAAAAGTAGCAGACAATTTAAATCCGTTAGAAGTGGCCATGTTAGATGTTTTTATCACTTATTAGCCTAAATTTTTGTATTTTAATAATTGCATAATTACTTTGTTCATTGTAATGTCAGAGTCACCACACTAGAACATGGGAACAAATAAAAGTGAAGTACAAAAATATTCTACATAATGGTAATTTTTAGTTATATAGTCTCTTTTATAAAAGGCACTGTTAAATAAATGGTTGTCTGATTATAAAAGCAACCAAGAAAAAGGCTGAGAAAAGAAAAGAAAAGATCTTAGTAGCCTACACTGTAAAATAATTTTTGCTGCATTAAATTAAGGCCATATAGTCATTTCAACTGTTAAATCTTGAGTGATGAATTGCTTTGACTTGTGAAAGTGAAAACTGATAAACTTATGTTAATGTAAAAATATTAACACTTGTATCTGTTCCCAAGAAAGTGGTGGCTGAAATATGTGCAGTAAGTGGACATTTTCTAACTTTCCAAAATAAATAAAGTATAAGACTTTGTAATGTCCATTTGTTTCCATTGCACTGGACAGTGAATAAACCCTCTCAGATAACTGTCATACGGAGGAACTAACCTACCTGCAAGTGCATAAATAACTTTACTTAATTTATACTTGTATGCTTTATGGCTGCAATATAAGTTGCAGGATTCCACATCTACAGAAAGGCCTACAGAAGAGTCTGCACAGACAGAGAGACATAGGCCTACAGGTGGGCAGTGTATAGCCAACTTTTCCTTTTTATTTGTTGCATGAGGCATGTGTCTAATATCTCTTGTTGCAGGCACTTGACCACTGGCTTTTCTTTACAAAGCACAATTGAAATAAAACTCAAGGAACTAAGCATATTTGTCTTTTATTAAACATTTAATGAAAAGTGTGTTTTTTTGGCAATGTTGTGTAATATGGCACATGCAAAAATGTCACAGGCCCTGTCAGGTGTGCAACTCTCAGACTTTTCAGACACTGAAATCTTCCCTTTAGTTAGCCAAAGTTCATTTCATTGTGTGCCCTTGTCCTGGAGCTGCACTGTAACTGGTTTGGGTCAGGGAATGGGGTCATAAAACACCTGTCTGCAGGCAGGAACATGTCATAATCACCTATGAAAAAATGCAGTTCTGTTAGGATCAGCATAAGTGTATGTAATACAGTGAGCTTGATATTTAATTGTGGAACTTTTCTTACCACTTTCAAATAATGTGCATAAATGTGAATCTCTGAAAATGCTTAAGTCATGCACAGATCCTGGCCATTTTGCTTTCACATTTGTGATATGGAAGATTTTAGTCAACTGCCTTTTTTTTTATTTGATATAATATTACTAATCTGGAATATTAAGAATCACAATAGTAACTGGGCTGCACATTTACATTGTGAACCCCCTTTCTGTTCACATAATCCCCTTCATTGAGGCCTTGATGGCAGTCTATAGCCTATAGTCTACCAATCACGTTAGTGAAGCCTGAGTGACATACACTGTAATCGGCATGGTCATGATTGCATGATCTTCATAAAAAAATATGATAGCCTAAAAAATAAAAAAAAAATAAAAAAAAAGCTTTAAAAAAAAATGCTTTACAACATTGGGTCTTAAGTGGCTTGGAAATGCCAAAAAAAAAAAAAACTAAAACTGTTTTTTAAACCAAAAAGCGCCAGGTAAACTCCAAATGACACGACAGACAGCACTTTCCATCAAGTTCTCCGCATCTCCAATAGTGTAAAGGAAAGAGCCACTCGCAAATAATCTTAGGGCAATGCAAACAGTTTGTGCTGTAGTTAAAGCCAGACTCCGACAAGTCGAAAATAAATGTGCGTTTCCAACAAATTAATAATGTAAACGACAATCTCACGAGTCACGAGAAAAAATATATATCTCAGAAAGTGCACTATCGCGCTGCGCTGGACTTCCCGTATCAGCTCCGCTTATAAAGCCGCAGTCTAATCCTGTTAACATGAAATAAGCCTGCTCCCGAGCAGGTTTAAGATTGCGCACCTGTTGCTATGTCAGCAAGTCCAGGATGAGCGTCGAAGAACCAAACAATCCAAGATCATGCCAAATCCCAAATGCTCAAATCCAGCTAACTGAGTTAGCGACGTACGAAGAACGGGCCCCAGGTCTAACACTCACAACACATCCAACTAACTTCTATACATAACCTCTTATAAATGTGATAATCCAAAGTGTGCTTTTACCTGCCTTTTAAATTTTGCTTTTAAAGCTCTGGTTCAAACCTTAAATAATGATTTAAACCAAATACTATACTCTTTGTTTTAAATGTACAAAGTATCAGTTTGTTTTCTAAAATCCACTTTCCTATAGTATCAAACTCCTCTTTCAAGATGGCAGTCAATTCAGCAGATGTTGGTGCAGACGCATATACTGTAATATCATCTGCATACATTGTTAATTTAGCACTTTTTAAAACAAGAGTCAAATCGTTACATGGAATACATGAGTGGTCAAGTCAAGTCAAGTCATTTTCATTTATATAGCGCTTTTAACAATGTAGATTGTCTCAAAGCAGCTTTACAGAGATAAATGTATATTTTAACGTAAGATTGTTTTGGCTTTAAAGCGGTTCTTTAATAAAGTTATTTTATTTTCCAGCTAAAGTTAGTTTTGATTGATTCGCTTCCGTCGCAACGATCATTTGTTTTTAAATTAGGGCCGCCAAGACGACACCATTCTCTCTACACAGACTTTAGCGAACCTGTGAGAAACGCTGATGGCGTTCAGATGCGCATTAAGAACGGGTTCTATAGTTATGTGCGTTTGAATATATGTGTGCAGGTTTGGAATTCCCTGCAAACCAAGCCTAAACAAATTACTGGTGTTTCCTTATAGTTTTGATTCAGAATTTTATTTTATTTTATCAATTCGGGGTAGATACGCAAATTGAGTTTTCCCGACGACGCGTTATCTGTAGAGTGGGAAAGGGATCCTCCATACGGAGAGACTAGTTGGCACTTCAGCACTGCGTTGACATCGGGTCCAGGCGAAGGTCCTTCATCAGATCTGGAAACGGCCTGGATCCGGCAGGCTGCGGGAAAACCTTGGGATAAACAAAGACACTAAAATTAGCGTAGATGCCATTCTTCTCATGATGTAACAAGTACATCAGGATTTATGGGAAGTGTTCCCGGTTCCAGCTGACCTAATCTATGCAGCCTAATATTGAATTATAGAAGTCTATAATGTATTATGTGAACGCTCTGTCAAAGAGATGTGTCTTTAATCTAGATTTGAACTGACAGAGTGTGTCTGCTTCCCGGACAATGGTAGGAAGGCTGTTCCAAAGTTTTGGTGCTAAATAGGAAAAGGATCTACCGCCAGCAGTCGATTTAGATATTCTAGGTATTATCAACTGGCCGGAATTTTGAGATCGCAATAGACGTGAAGGACTATAATGCGTTAAGAGCTCGCTCAAGTACTGCGGAGCTAAACCATTTAGTGCTTTGTAAGTAATCAGCAATATTTTAAAATTGATGCGATGTTTAATAGGGAGCCAGTGCAGTTTTGACAGAACCGGGCTAATATGGTCATACTTCCTGGTTCTGGTAAGAACTCGAGCTGCTGCGTTTTGAACTAGCTGTAGTTTGTTTATTAATCGTGCAGGGCAACCACCCAGTAGAGCATTACAATAATCTAGCCTTGAGGTCATGAACGCATGGACTAATTGTTCCGCATTTGTCAATGAGAGCATATGACGTAATTTAGATATATTTTTAAGATGGAAAAATGCGGTTTTACAGATACTAGACACGTGACTTTCAAATGAAAGATTGGTATCAAAGAGCACACCCAGGTTCCTAACCGACGACGAAGACTTAACAGAGCAGCCATCAAGTGTTAGACAGTATTCTAGGTTATTACGTGAGGAAGTTTTTTGTCCAATAATTAGAATCTCTGTTTTTTCAGAATTTAGAAGTAGGAAATTACGAGTCATCCAATTTTTTATATCAGCTATGCATTCTGTTAATTTAGTGAATTGGTAAGTTTCGTTAGGTTTTGAAGAAATATAGAGCTGAGTATCGTCGGCATAACAGTGGAAGCTAATTCCATGTTTCCTAATGATATCTCCTAATGGTAGCATGTACAGAGTGAACAGCAGCGGTCCTAGTACTGAGCCCTGTGGTACGCCATACTGAACTTGTGATTGATAAGACATCTCTTCATTTACTGCTACAAACTGATAACGGTCAGATAAGTATGATTTAAACCATGCTAGTGCAATTCCACTAATGCCAACATAGTTTTCTAGTCTATTTAAAAGAATGTTGTCAATGGTGTCAAACGCAGCACTAAGATCGAGTAACACTAATAGAGAGACACAACCACGATCGGATGATAAGAGCAAATCATTTGTTACTCTAACGAGAGCAGTCTCAGTACTATGGTATGGTCTAAATCCGGACTGAAAATCCTCGCAGATATCATTTCTTTCTAGAAAGGAACATAGTTGTGAAGATACTGCCTTTTCTAGTATCTTTGACAGAAAAGGTAGATTCGAGATCGGCCTGTAATTGACTAATTCTGAAGGATCAAGTTGCATTTTTTTAACAAGCGGTTTAATCATAGCCAGCTTAAAGTTTTTTGGTACGTATCCTAGAGACAAAGAGGAATTAATGATATTAAGAAGAGGATCTATGACCTCTGGAAGCATCTCTTTCTGTAGCTTAGTCGGTATAGGGTCTAGCATACATGTTGTAGATTTAGATGATTTAACGAGTTTAGTAAATTCTTCCTCTCCTATAGCAATGAATGAATCAAATTTTTCCTCAGGGAGACTACAATGCACTGCCTGATGCGATACTGTAGTAGACGGTTGCATAGTTATAATTTTGTCCCTGATATTATCAATCTTATAAGTGAAGAAGTTCATAAAGTCATTACTGCTGTGCTGCTTGGAACCTTCTGTGTTTGAAGCTTTCTTTTTCGTTAGTTTAGCCACTGTTTCAAATAAATACCTAGGATTATGTTTATTTTCTTCTAATAGGTTTGAAAAATAAGCAGATCTAGCAGCTTTTAAAGCCTCTCTGTAAGCAATCGAGCTCTCTTTCCATGAAATGCGAAATACCTCTAATTTTGTTTTCTTCCAGTTGCGCTCCATTTTTCTGGCTGCTCTCTTAAGGGCCCGAGTGTGCTCGTTGTACCACGGCGTTGGATTATTTTCTTTAATCTTCTTTAAGCGCAAAGGAGCAACTGTGTCTAAAGTGCTGGAAAGGAGAGAGTTAAAAGTTTCTGTTGCAATATCAAGTTTTTCTAAGCTATCCGGGATGCTAAAATGATGAAACTGATCAGGAAGATTATTAATAAAGCAATCTTTAGTAGCAGAAGTGATAGGTCTAACATATTTGTAACACGGAGTCGGCTTTGCAGCCTTGGCTAAATGTAATTTACACGAGACTAGATAATGATCTGAGATGTCATCGCTCTGCTGCAGAATTTCAACGGCATCAACATCTATTCCATGTGATAATATTAGATCTAGAGTATGATTACGACGATGAGTAGGTCCTGACACGTGTTGTCTAACTCCAATTGAGTTTACAATGTCTTTAAATGCCAAACCCAATGCATCTTTTTCATTATCGATGTGTATATTAAAATCACCAACAATTAGTACTTTATCTGCAGCCAATACTAACTCTGATAGAAAGTCCGCAAATTCTTTGATAAAGTCTGTATGGTGCCCTGGTGGCCTGTATACAGTAGCCAGCACAAATCTCAAACGTGATTTATCATTTGGGTCTAGTGGTCCTAGACAGCTCCCTTGAGGAACTCCAAATTCCACTGATATTCTCTCTGAATAGCTTCCATTAAAAATACTCTTTGCAATCTATTTACTAAATAACTAACTTTCCATCCAAGCAACTGCTGAAGGTCTAAATCCATAACACTCCAACTTTTTTAAGAAGCTTGTGATCAATAAGATCAAATGCTGCTGTAAAATCTAATAAGACTGCTCCACATATCATTTTATTATCTAAATCCCTATACCAGTCATCTGTCATTTGTACTAAAGCTGTGCATGTAGAGTGTCCACAATCATTGATTCTGTCAATTTGTGTATGTTATCTTCATTTGATTTACAATTTGATAAACGAATGCTTGACACTTTTAGGTCATCCACTTCCTTTTGTGTAAATTGGAGGCTCACTTTCAGTTCCTGCAGTTCTTTCAAAATGGCATCCATTCTGGTGTTTGTTGTTTCCATGAAGGTGTGCAAACAAACTTTAAAATTGCTTTCTTGTTGTTGTAAGAGTTCTTTATAAAAGGCTTTCTGTTGCTCCATCTATTCACGCATCTGCTCATGTGAGATATATTGTCCATTGTCCTTTTCTTTCTCCTTACAACCCGCCATCTTTTATGACTTGGAGAGCCTTTGTTGTAGGCCACAACTTTACCACGGGCTCAAAAAGTCTGTTTCCATCCAATTTCAATCACAATTTCACTTTTGTGTTGTGTAGAAAAACTATTTAAAACCACCTATAACCAATGTAAAAAATAATGAGGATTGGAAGGATTTCCGGTAGATTTCTACACATATGCACACTACAACTGCACCAGACCTATAGAGGGTGGTGAAAATGGGAGAATATATCATACATAAATGGGAGAATCTCAGCTTTAAATCTAAAATATGTAATTTTTTCACCGCCAGAGGTCGCATTTTCAAAACAATAACAAAGACGAAGCTTGATGACGCTATGAAGTGGAACTATGGGAGATGTTATTTTCACCATCCAGAGATGTATAGAATTCACAAATCATTTAAATTATATATCAGCTAATAAATTAGTTTTTGTATTACCTGTACAAAATAATATAGAATTCATAGACAATTGGAAAAGTTTTTGGGGCAGACCTGACCTATTGAAAAGAGATGGTATTCATCCCTCTTGGGATGGTGCTGCTCTTCTCTCTAGTAATATGGCACATTGTCTTAGAGCTCAAGCATGAATTGGGGCTCAGGTCAGGAAGCAGACAGACTGGCTAAACCGACCGTCTGCTAGCTATCTCACGTCACCAAGGTCAGATAAATCCCATGACATAGAGCCTCTTTCACCTAGATATCATCATATAGAGACTGTAGCCGCGTTTCCATTAACCTTCAAATTGCGCAAATTGAAATTGCGAATTGAAAATAAGCTTAATGGAAACACGTAATTTTCGCAAAAACTCCTATTTATCGCAAAAACGTTTTTACGCTCGGGTCATAATGCATCTGTCTTTTCTATCATTTCACTGTAGCTTAGCATCGCGATGTAAAGTTAACGTTATTACTTTAACAGCAGCAGTAAAACTGTTTCTACTGTGATGATTTAACTTTGCAATCAATCTGTGGTTCAGCAGAGGCTGATATATAGAAGTAGCCTAGCCTATTAAACTAAGTAAAGCGCTGTAATGTGCCATTCATAAATGGAATGATTTTACTTATCACGAGAGGAAAAAATGAAACACCGTCATTTCGCAATAGTTTTTTTTGTCGACATTTAGAAAAAAATCGCAAAAGTTTTGCGCAAATCTGTAATGGAAACGCGCCTAGTGTCTGTTCCCTGAATTAGGACATACAAAAAACTTCCAAAACCATCTAAGGGTAAAATTTTTATTGATGTTCAACAAATAAAAAACAGATATAATACAAATGAGCAAATGATAAAGCTTGGGTTGCTGAATATTAGATCCCTTACTTCAAAAGCACTTATTGTTAATGATATGATTACAGACTATAATCTAGATGTGCTGTGTTTGACTAAAACCTGGCTTTAAACCAAACGATTACATTACTTTAAATGAGTCCACCCCGCAAGATTATTGTTATAAACATGAACCTCGTCTGAAAGGCAAAGGGGGAGGTGTTGCTGTAATTTATAGTAATTAGGGGTTCAAGCACGAAGTGCTGAAACCCTATTGTAATTGTACTGATTTTTATTAGGGGTTCAAGCACGAAGTGTTGTAGACTCAAGTGTCTTATATCAATAGAAAGCTGGACTCCTGAAGATCAAAACGTATATCTCCGATTTCATTTCCAGTATGCAAATTTTTCCGCCATTTTGAATTTTGTCAAAAACCTAAGGTGGACATTTTAAAGGCAGACTAACAGGTCTTTGAGGGTCAGAATTCTAGCTGATAGACAGGTGTTCAAATACTTATTTGCAGCTGTATCATACAAATAAATAGTTAAAAAATCATATATTGTGATTTCTGGATTTTTTTTTTTTAGATTATGTCTCTCACAGTGGACATGCACCTACGATGACAATTTCAGACCCCTCCATGATTTCCAAGTGGGAGAACTTGCAAAATAGCAGGGTGTTCAAATACTTATTTTCCTCACTGTATATATATATATAATATTTGGTACAGTAGCCTTTGTTTGCAATTACAGAGGTCAAACGTTCCCTGTAGTTTTTCACCAGGTTTGCACACACTGCAGGAGGGATTTTGGCCCACTCCTCCACACAGATCTTCTCTAGATCAGTCAGGTTTCTGGGCTGTCGCTGAGAAACACGGAGTTTGAGCTCCCTCCAAAGATTCTCTATTGGGTTTAGGTCTGGAGACTGGCTAGGCCACGCCAGAACCTTGCTATGCTTCTTACAGAGCCACTCCTTGGTTATCCTGGCTGTGTGCTTCGGGTCATTGTCATGTTGGAAGACCCAGCCTCGACCCATCTTCAATGCTCTAACTGAGGGAAGGAGGTTGTTCCCCAAAATCTCGCAATACATGGCCCCGGTCATCCTCTCCTTAATACAGTGCAGTCGCCCTGTCCCATGTGCAGAAAAACACCCCCAAAGCATGATGCTACCACCCCCATGCTTCACAGTAGGGATGGTGTTCTTGGGATGGTACTCATCATTCTTCTTCCTCCAAACACATTTAGTGGAATTATGACCAAAAAGTTCTATTTTGGTCTCATCTGACCACATGACTTTCTCCCATGACTCCTCTGGATCATCCAAATGGTCATTGGCAAACTTAAGACGGGCCTTGACATGTGCTGGTTTAAGCAGGGGAACCTTCCGTGCCATGCATGATTTCAAACCATGACGTCTTAGTGTATTACCAACAGAGCCGGACAGTAACGGAGTACATTTACTTGAGTACAGTACTTAAGTACAATTTTGAGGGATCTGTACTTTACTCGGATATTATTTTTGGGGAGTACTCATGACTTTACTCAAGTACATTTGAGAGGCAAATATTGTACTCTTTACTCCACTACATTTCTATCCATAACCGTGAGTACCCGTTACTACTTCTAAAAAAAAAAAAAAAAAAGGAAAAAAGAAAAATCTTGGAAACCCTCAATTTGTTGTTTCCCTCTCAAACGTGATTGGATTGTGCAGGCGCCACTGATTGGGACAGCCTATCAGCAATCACCTTCAGCTTTCCGCCAAAGTCAACTCCATGGTCAGAGACGAATTTAGATAAGAGACGAAACAATGGATGAAGACGCAGCAGGTCCATCCCGGGAATGTGCCAACCCGTGGCCCCACCTCACCAGACTATTTCAATTTTCGGAACAAGTTAATGATAGTTTTCGCTTCAAGTGTTTGCTGTGTTTACCAATGTAAGCACTGTGGCAGTAGTAATGCAATATTTAGAAAATGTACTCTTGTACTCTTGATACTCAAGTACTTTTAAAAACAAGTACTTCAGTACTTTTACTTAAGTAGACATCTGACTGTAGTACTTTTACTTGTACTTGAGTAAAATTTAGCAAGGGGTATCTGTACTTTTACTCAAGTAATGAAGCTGTGTACTCTGTCCGCCTCTGATTACCAACAGTAACCTTGGAAACGGTGGTCCCAGCTCTTTTCAGGTCATTGACCAGCTCCTTCCGTGTAGTTCTGGGCTGATTTCTCACCTTTCTTAGGATCATTGAGACCCCACGAGGTGAGATCTTGCATGGAGCCCCAGTCCGAGGGAGATTGACAGTTATGTTTAGCTTCTTTCATTTTCTAATGATTGCTCCAACAGTGGACCTTTTTTCACCAAGCTGCTTGGCAATTTCCCCGTAGCCCTTTCCAGCCTTGTGGAGGTGTACAATTTTGTCTCTAGTGTCTTTGGACAGCTCTTTGGTCTTGGCCATGTTAGTAGTTGGATTCTTACTGATTGTATGGGGTGGACAGGTGTCTTTATGCAGCTAAAGACCTCAAACAGGGATCCAAATGAAAGGCATGATACTGTTCAGCCTGCACCCAGCTATGGTGAGTTAGTGGAGGTTTTAACGCGGGCTGTGGCCAAGCTTGATATTTCCTGGCCACAAGAGCGGCAGGAAGCGCGTCCTAAGAGCAAGCTTGATGAGCGCTTCCTACAGCCCCACACGCAACCTTCACGCCGGTCTCTCCCTTTCTTCCCGGATTTACACAATGAGTTGTGTAAATCCTGGAACAGGCCTTTCTCTGCACGCCTGTCTAACCCCCCGATTTTAAATTACAGTAATATCGTGGGGGTTAGGGATAAGGAATATGGGATGATGCCTCGGGTTTAGGAAGCACTAGCTAGCTACCTTTCACCCGACCTTGCGTCATCCCTGAAGACACCGGCGCTGCCTTCTAAGCCTTGCCGCACCACATCAGCTTTGGTGGGCAGAGCGTATATGGCGGCAGGTCGGGCTGGTGCGAGCCTGCACACAATGGCCATTTTGCAGGCGTACCAGGCCGACCTGTTGAGGGATATGGACCAAGGCGAGGGTCCCTCGGCTGAGGATGTTGCGGAGCTTCGCAGGGCCACAGATTTGTCCCTCCGGGTTACCAAGGAGACGGCCCGTGGCATCGGTCGCTCCATGTCAGCTTTGGTAACCACGGAGAGACATCTGTGGCTCAACCTGTCTGGCATTAAGGAGAAGGACAGGGCCTTCCTCCTGGATGTGCCTGTTTCAACCTCGGGTCTGTTTGGAGAAGCTGTCAACGCCGTGGTTGACAGGTTTCAGGAGGTTAAGAAGCAGGGCGAAGCTTTTAAACAATATCTCCCTCTCCGTTCAAGGTCCAGGAGGGCGGCTGCTAGAGAACAGCCACAGCCGTCTGCCAGTTCCTCTTCCGCCAGGCACAGAAAGCGAGTGTTGCCGATAGAGCTCCCCCTAAAAAAGCTTGGGACTCTAGACGTCGCTCGTACCCACAGCCCCCTGAGAGGACGGATCTGAGGACCGTCCTTCAGTCCAGGAAGGCTAAGGGAAAGAGGTCCTAACTCCTATGAGACCTCGGAGGGCCGCCCCCCCCCGAGAGAGAGCGATTGAGGTCCCCTCTCTCGTTGGGCCCTCAGGAAGCTGGCGTCAGTATCCCGCCGTCTCTGACGCTTCGGGACACGCTAGCTTCCAGCGAGCACACGCTGGTCTGTCTGCCCCAAGGGCTTGCAGCCAGTCAGCGTTTGGGTTCGCACACCGTGAGTCGTTGTCGGTCTTTCCCTGCCGGTCCTCCGCTTCAGGGTGCCGTCAAGGACTTGCACAAAACACTGGACACCAGCCCCGAGGGAGGATTTTGCAGAGGCATGGCAAAACCTCGCGAATATTTCTCCATGGGTCCTGCGCACTGTAGAAATTGGGTACAGACTGCAGTTCCAGGTCCGCCCACCAAAATTCAACGGTGTGGTCTGGACTTCAGTGCACCCAGAGCAGGGTCTGGTGTTGGAACAGGAAGTTCACTCGCTGCTGGCAAAAGGGGCCATAGAGCATGTTCCCCCACCAGTCAGGGAGTCCGGGTTCTACAGCCGGTACTTCATAGTTCCCAAGAAGGATGGAGGGTTGCGTCCAATTCTAGATCTAAGGCACTTGAACCGGTCTCTGAGGAGATTCAAGTTCAAGATGCTCACTATTCCCATCATCGTGAGTCAAATCCAATCCGAGGATTGGTTTGTCACGATAGATCTAAAGGACGCATACTTCCATATATCCATCCTTCCATGTCACAGGAGGTTCCTGAGGTTCGCTTTCGGGGGCGAAGCGTACCAATATCGGGTTCTTCCATTCGGCCTAGCACTCTCCCCTCGCACATTCACCAAGTGTATGGATGCAGCTCTGGCCCCGCTGAGGCTCCAGGGCATCCGTGTGCTGAATTACATCGACGACTGGCTAATCCTGGCCCAGTCTCGAGAGTTGGCAGTTCGGCATCGAGATGTCGTCCTTGGCCATATTCAGCGCTTGGGGTTGAGGCTCAACACGAAAAAGAGCGTGTTGACACCCGCCCAACGGACTACGTTCTTGGGGGTGGTATGGGACTCGACAACGATGCAGGCACAAATGTCTCCTGCACGTATCGAGTCCATATTGACCACACTAAACAGGGTGAAGCTAGGCCACACCATCACAGTAAAACACTTCCAGAGAGTGTTGGGTCTCATGGCAGCAGCGTCCAGCGTGATACCCTCTGGCCTGCTGCACATGAGGGCCCTGCAGTGGTGGTTGAAAGCCAAGGGGTTTTCCCCGAGGGGAAATCCATTCCGCATGATAAGGGTTACGCGCAGATGCCTTCGTTCCCTATCAATATGGAAGAAGCCTTGGTTTCTGTCCCAAGGTCCCAAGCTGGGAGCGTTATGTCGCCGAATTACGATTTCGACAGACGCCTCCCTCACGGGCTGGGGCGCGGTCATGGACGGCCGCTTTACGAGAGGTCTCTGGCAGGACCATCATTCCTCATGGCACATAAATTGCCTAGAAATGTTGGCGGTGTTCCGAGCTCTGAGGAGTTTTCTGCCAGACCTCCAAGGTCGCCACGTTCTCGTGAGAACCGACAATATGTCAGTGGTGTCCTATTTAAACCGCCAGGGGGGTCTGAGGTCGCGCCCTCTGTGCAGACTGGCGCATCAGATCCTCCTGTGGTCCCAGCGGAGACTGTCGTCTCTCAGGGCGATGTATGTCCCGGGGGACCAGAACCAAGGAGCAGACATACTGTCGAGGCAGGGGCTGAGGCCCGGGGAATGGAGACTCCACCCCGAGACGGTGGAGTTGATATGCGAGAGGTTTGGCCCAGTGGATGTGGACCTGTTTGCGTCTCGAGAGACGACTCACTGTCCACTGTGGTTCTCCCTCACACATCCAGCCCCGCTGGGGTTGGATGCTATGGTACAGACGTGGCCGAGGCTACGTCTGTATGCCTTTCCCCCGATCGCTCTGCTCCCAGGAGTTCTGGAAAGGGTCCGTCGAGATGGGGTCAGCCTGCTATTAGTAGCCCCGTTGTGGCCAGCCCGAGTATGGTTCTCGGACATCATTTCACTCCTGGCAGGCCCGCCATGGCAGATCCCTCTGAGGAGGGACTTGCTGTCTCAGGCGGAGGTCTCAGTTCTCCACCCTCGACCCGAGCTGTGGAAACTGTGGGTTTGGCCCCTGAGGGGGCACAGTACCTAGAAGCCGGCCTGTCAGCTGGAGTGGTCGAGACCATATTATCTTCCAGAGCTCCCTCCACGAGGAAGTTGTACGGCCTTAAGTGGAATGTATTTTCCGTTTGGTGCAGAGAGCGTGATTTGGACCCAGTTAACTGCCCAGTGGCTTCAGTACTGGAGTTTCTCCAAGACCGCTTTTCTGCCGGGCTTACCCCGTCCACACTCAAGGTTTATGTGGCTGCCATTGCGGCTTTCCACGCTCCTCTGAGTGATGGCCCGCTGGGGAGGCATCACCTGGTCGTACGCTTCCTACGTGGAGCTTGGAGGATGAGACCTGCGACTCGCACCAGAGTTCCCTCTTGGGACCTGGCAGTGGTTCTCGAGGGGCTGGCCGAGGCTCCCTTCGAACCATTGGAGTCGGCTGAGGCCAAGAACCTTTCGTTTAAGGTGGCCTTTTTGTTGGCCATTACTTCTCTGAGGAGGGTAGGAGATCTCCAGGCGCTCTCTATTTCCAATGGGTGCTTGGAGTTTGCTCCAGGCAACATTAAGGCCATCTTACATCCCAGGCCCGGCTATTTGCCCAAGGTGCCATCTAATGTGGCACGGCCTGTGGTTCTGCAGGCATTTTATCCTCCACCTCACGTGACGGCGGGTGAGGAGAGAATTCATCTGCTCTGCCCTGTCAGAGCACTGCAGTGTTATATTCAGAGGTCCTCCTCATGGCGGAAGTCAGACCAGTTGCTGGTGTGTTTTGGGTCGCCCAAGAAGGGGCTTCCCGCCTCTAAACAGACCATCAGCAACTGGATCGTTCAGACTATTTCCCTGGCCTATCAGGTGCGCAAATTGCCTTCACCTATGGCCGTGAGAGCTCACTCCACCAGAGGCATGGCGTCCTCTAGAGCAGGGGTTTTCAAACTGGGGTCCGCGGACCCCAGGTGGGCCGCAAGAGAGCGCTAGGGGGTCCGCGAAAAACTTGAAAAAAAAAAAAAAAAGACAGTCCGTTCTCATCCCAAGGCGTCATATACTGACGCTTTTGAAATTTCTTCAATATCCGACGCACAGGGCACCCTTAGGCGTCAATATGAGACGCAACCCTAAACCTACCCCAGACATAAACCTACCCATAACCGGCGTCTCATACTGACGCTAAAGGGTGCCCTTTGCGTCGGATATTGAAGAAATTTCAAAAGCGTCAGTATATGACGCCCTAGCCTAGGATGAGAATGCGTTGCAAATGATTTAGGCTATGAGATATTTTTTTTCCAATCCTAAAATGATTAATTATTAATGACCAAATCTATATATAGTTTTATGATTTATATAAGTGTAACGTGTTTATCTCAAAATCCTTTGCGCTCTTTAACGTTTTGCATACAGTTGAATGGACGGAGCAATTAGCGGCTGTAAGTGCAGTACAGATGATGGAAAGATTTTTAAAGAATCCCGCTCCCGCAAGCAGTTCATGCAAATCTGACTTGGCGAATGCTAAGGCAAAAACCGGAAAATATGACAAATCTTACATTGCGTTTGGTTTTACCTGCATGTTAAAGCAGGGAGTCGATAGACCCCAGTGTGTTCTTTGTCAAGAGATTCTCTCAAACGAATGCATGAAACCATCCAAGCTCAAGCGCCATCTACAGCAGAAACATCCCAATGAGGTAGAAAAATCGACTGACTATTTCAAACATCAGGAGCTGTGTTTGGCCCGGCAGGCTAGTATTTTTCGGCAGCAAGCATCAGTCCCTGAGAGGTGTTTAAAAGCGTCATATTTGGCATCACTCCACATCGCGCGTGCAAAGAAGCCGCACACAGTTGGCGAAGCATTATTATTACCAGCTACCAAAGACATCGTCAAAGAGTTATTTGGAGAGGAAGCGGCACGAAAGGTAGATTGTGTGCCTTTGTCAGACAACACAGTAAGCAGACGCATAGGTGAGATGGCCGATGATATTTCATCACAACTTTTAGAACAGCTGCAAGTCAGTGAATACTTTTCACTTCAGTTGGACGAGAGTACTGATATAGCGAATCAAGCACAGCTAATGGTCTACGTACGTTTTCTCGGTAAGGACAAATTTATTGAGGAACTTCTCTTCTGTAAACCCCTTGAAGGCAGAACCACAGGTCAGGACATATTTAATATGATGGATCAGTTCATGACGGACAATTCAATAGACTGGTCTCGGTGTATTGGAGTGTGTACCGACGGTGCTGCCGCCATGACCGGTAAGCACAGCGGCGTCGTGACTCTGATAAAAGAGAAAGCCCCCAACGCCGTTGCCACACACTGCATGCTTCACCGCGAGGCTCTTGTGGCCAAGCGCATTGAAGATGACTTGCATCAAGTGTTGAAGGATGTAATAAAGACTGTGAACTATGTAAAATCACGCCCATTGAAACACAGACTCTTCCGTTTACTCTGCAAAGAAAGATTACGAGGGTTTGCTGCTCCACTCAGAGGTGCGCTGGCTTTCCCGCGGCGCCGTGTTAAGTCGCGTGTACGCGCTGCGCAAAGAGCTGAGAGAGTTTCTCTCTGATGAAAACCTAGAACTTGACAAATGTTTTGAAGATGACACTTGGATACTGAAGTTGTCATACATGGCAGATTGTTTCCAGCATCTCAGTGTCCTCAATCAGAGCATGCAAGGACACAATGTTCACATACTGAACGCACAAGACAAGGTGCGTGCATTCATGCAAAAATTATCCCTGTGGGAAAGCAAACTGCAAGAAGGAGTAACAGAAATGTTTCCTCTCTACAACCAGGAGCGCATCTCCTCCACTGCAGACAATATCACACCCATATTTCAGTCTCACCTGTCACATATTCAGGGCTATTTTAAACAGTATTTCCCTGATTTGAACAACAACCACCTTGACTTTGTAAGGGACCCATTTGCACCAGGGGTTGGCACTTATCTGGATCTGGCAGCCAAGGAGCAACTGATTGACTTGTCAAATGATGGCGGGAGAAAAACAAGGTTCCCATCTCTTCCTCTATCAGAGTTTTGGATGTCTGTGAGAGAGGACTACCCTATGCTGTCAGAGAAGGCAATAACATGTCTTTTACCTTTTGCCACAACTTATTTGTGTGAAGCTGGATTTTCAGCACTGAAAGTACTTCAGTCAAAGCACAGAGCCCGTCTGGAGGTTGAAAGCGACATGCGTCTGGCTCTCACTAAAATGAAGCTACGTTATGACAAACTATGTAGAAGCCACCAAGCTCATCCGTCCCATTAGGAGTTTTGAATCAGTGAATGATTCAAACTGGTTTGATTGTGTTTGTAATGCAAATGCTGTTCTTCAGGTTTAACTTGTCACATTATAATGCTGTGAAAGAAGGTTCCTTTTTCACTTAATGAAAATATAGCAGCAATTTAGCAGTGCCTTAATTAGAAAAGGTACCCAGTTCAATGTAAATATTTTGCAGTTTTCCATAAAGACAGGGAAAAAAAAACTACAGAAACTACAAATATTACAAATGTCCAGGTTTAACTTTTCATCTACCAGTGCCTTATTTAGAAAAGCTATCTTGTTCAGTTAATGTAAAAATTTATTTTAGTTCAGTTAATGTTTTTTTTTTTTTTTTTATGAAATATAAAATAATTGTGAGAATCATTTTTGGCTATAGTGAGTTGCCAACTAATAAAATAAATAGTTTTTAAAACAATACCATTTTGCATGCCTGTGAAATACGAATTATAATGTCTTTACGTTATACAGAATTTTAGTTTACAGATTTATACTTGAAATACATAAGTGCCTTTAAACTTTAGGCAAAGGGGTCCCCTGCAAGGAATCATCATATTTGGGGGTCCCTGAGATTAAAAAGTTTGAAAACCCCTGCTCTAGAGCCCTCCTTTCAGGGGTTTCTATCCATGACATATGTGAGGCGGCTGGCTGGGCCACTCCGCACACATTCATGAGGTTTTACAGTCTGGACCTTCCCTCTACACCCGGTGCACGAGTGCTTTCGTCCTAAGTTGTGCCTGAAGACAGCTTCACACTAGGATGAGCGGGGTTCGTTGCGGTATAGTGGGTATCTCGTTCCCCTAGTGTCGTCACCGACGCAGTTCGAGTTCCCTCGAAAGGGAACGTCTCGGGTTACGTATGTAACCCTTGTTCCCTGAGAAAGGGAACGAGACACTGCGTCGGTTCGCCACACCTCACCCCGCCTGGAGCACTTGCTTCATAGCAAAAGCTGACATTTCTGTGTGCCGGCGTGCTTTTGTATACATCCGCTTATGCCGTCACACGCTACGTCATCACGCAACGCCAATAGGATTGGATTCGGTTTCATTCATAAATTCAGACGCGCTACGCTGAAGGGCGTTCCCCTAGTGTCGTCACCGACGCAGTGTCTTGTTCCCTTTCTCAGGGAACAAGGGTTACATACGTAACCCGAGACGTTTTATGTGAATGGTTAGGCAGGATGATTTTCACATAATTTTGAAGAAAAAACATTATTCAGAAGTCTTGTGGACACATATATAGTATGTGTTTTGTGGCCTTATTTCAGACATTTTCATTTTTAGTTTTTTCAATAACCACGCATAAACATTATTTTCTCAAAAATACAAACATGTACATACATGTTGCTCACATATTATGGTAGCCCTGTTTGTGCTAAATAGAGTGTAATTATACCTTTGCCATTAATATGTTTATAAGCAACTGAAAAAAGCACAAATGTAAGAGCATGTCAGAACATCTCAAGGACCCCAAAAACACCTTAGACCCCAGAGGGTTAAGCACCTGGAGGACCTCCTCTGCCACTCTCACATCATCATCAGACAGGGTGATGATGTCTTTGACATTTTTCTTCAGGGTCTTGTCGGTCAATGCAGAGTATATAGCTGCCTGCTGCTCCAGATAACGCTCCAAGATATCATAAGTGGAGTTCCACCTTGTTGGGACATCATGTATGAGCTTATGAGTAGGCAGCTTTAGCATTTCTTGCTTTGTCTTAAGTACATGAGCAGCTGTTGTGCTTCGGTGGAAGTAGGAAACCACCTTCCTGATCCTCCCAAGGAGGCGGTCCATCCTATTGACTGAGATTCCCTTCTGTGATGCCAAATTCACTACATGTGCAAAGCACCCTATCTGTGGGCCCAGTCCTGCCTCATTCACTGTATTTATTTTATTTTTGGCATTATCAGTTGTGACTGGGATATTAGTACTGGGCCTCTTTATCTTCCATTCCTCCACTGCTTGTGTCAGTACCTGCGCAAGATGAGTGCCTGTGTGACTCTCGTAGAGGGGGCGTGTCTGCAGCACCGGACTTCTCATCTCCCTGTGATGAAGTGAGCGGTTATCGTCACATAGCTCTCTGTTCCCCTGTACGTCCACCCGTCTGTCGTGAGCGCAACAGAGGATGCTCGGGATAGTTCATCTACAACTTTTTTCTTCTCCTGCTCATAAAGATCTGGCACAATCTTTTCGCTGAAGTGGGTGTGCGACGGGATGTCGTAACGTGGCTCAAGCACTTTCAGCATGTGTTTAAAGCCCTCGTTTTGCACAACCGAATATGGCCTCATGTCTGCACCTATAAACACACCGATAGCGTTTGTGATGGCTTTAGCCCGGTCTGATTGTGCAACAAGGGGCTGCTTAAATGCCGCGGTGATAAGCGGTTGTTGAGCAGCCTTCGTTTTCACTCCTGTCAGTGAAACACCGGGGTGATGTCGCTTCAAATGCGTGGCCATGCTTGATGTGTTTCCACTGTCATATGGCTTTCTTGTGCCACAGTGCCTACACACCGTCACAGTTTTATCCACAAACCTCTTTCCTTCATCATTATATTTGACAGGGAAGCCAAAATGCTCCCATACAGGGGATTTAAATGACGCGGGGCATTCAAGCTCCTCCGTTCCTCTGCTCGCCATGACCACGCTGTGTGTGGACTGAACATGCGCACAACTTTTTTTTTTCATAAATCGATCCACGGATCACGTGTGTGCCGAACCGAAGATAATGATCCGAACGGATCACGGATCAATGATGATCCGTTGCACCACTAGCAGTAATGACTTTATGAACTTCTTCACTTATAAGATTAATAACATCAGAGAGAAAATTATTACTATGCAACCGTCTACTACAGTATCGCATCAGGCAGTGCATTGTAGTCTCTCTAAGGAAAATTTGTATTCATTCATGGCTATAGAAGAGGAATAATTCGTTAAACCCTATACCGACTAAGCTACTGAAAGAGATGCTTCCAGAGGTCATCCTCTTCTTAATATCATTAATTCATCTTTGTCATTAGGATACGTACCAAAAACCTTTAAGCTGGCTATGATTAAACCGCTTGTTAAAAAAATGCAACTTGATCGTACAGAATTAGTCAATTACAGGCCGATCTCGAATCTACCTTTTCTGTCAAAGATACTAGAAAAGGCAGTATCCTCACAACTATGTTCCTTTTTAGAAATAAATGATATCTGCGAGGATTTTCAGTCAGGATTTAGACCGTACCATAGTACTGAGACAGCTCTCATTAGAGTTACAAATTATTTGCTCTTATCATCCGATCGTGGTTGTATCTCTCTATTAGTGTTACTCGATCTTAGTGCTGCATTTGATACTATTGACCACAACATTCTTTTAAATAGACTCAATAATTATGTTGGCATTAGTGGAATTGCATTAGCATGGTTTAAATCATACTTATCTGACCGTTATCAGTTTGTAGCAGTAAATTAAGAGATGTCTCATCGATCACAAGTTCAGTATGGCGTACCACAAGGCTCAGTACTAGGACCGTTGCTTTTCACTCTGTACATGCTACCCTTGGGAGATATCATTAGGAAGCATGGAATTAGTTTTCACTGTTATACTGATGATTTTCAGCTCTATATTTCTTCACGCCCTGACGAAACTTACTAATTCACAAAATTAACGGAATGCATAGGTGATATAAAAAATTGGATGACTAATCATTTCCTACTACTTAATTCTGAAAAAACAGAGATTCTAATTATTCGACAAAAAACTTCCTCACATAATAATCTAGAATACTGTCTAACACTTGATGGCTGCTCTGTCAAGTCTTCGTAGTCGGTTAGGAACCTGGGTGTGCTCTTTGATACCAATCTTTCATTTGAAAGTCACATGTCTAGTATCTGTAAAACCGCATTTTTCCATCCTAAAAATATATCTAAATTATGTCATATGCTCTCATTGACAAATGCGGAACAATTAGTTCATGTGTTGATGACATCAAGGCTAGATTATTGTAATGCTATTATGGGTGGTTGCCCTGCACGCTTAAAGGAGAACTCCGGTCAATTTTAACATTGAGCTCATTTTTTTGTACATTTGGAGTGCTGTCAGTACAGAGAACAACGACAAAAACGGTGTTGCCTACACTTGTTATCCTCTTTTTAAAATTTGCACCCTGTTGACTTCAATGGGGCAAGTTTTAAACCTGCTTTTAGCCTCTTAACATCCTTGATGTGTCATTACAAGTGCACAGGTCATGTGAGTGATTCCTTCTGAGTGAACGCGGGTGAATCTGACTGCAGTAGATGTGAAAGAAATATATAAAAAATTATGTTTATTCAGCCAGCGCACATACCTGTATTTACATCCTGTTTTCGGTCGAAGTCCACAGTAGTCGATTGTCGAGTTCACGCGCGTGATCATAGGTACTAAACCTATGCGCGTGAACTCAACAATCGATTACTGTTACATTTCTTTTCCGGCGCACCCCCTAGTATGTCCCAACCGGGTTGGCGCACCCCCAATCCCCACTTAAAAAAAATAACGCAACAAAGCTATGTTTTATCGCCATATAAAGACTCATGTTTAATCATGCGCAAATAACCAGAACACGCATGACAATAACAACATCAACAAAGTTTCAATATAATGCAACAAAGCTATGCACAAGCTTCCACTTTTAAGAGGACCAGTGACAGACACAGGCTCAGTAACAGAAAGCACGGTTATTTTCAGCCGCGTAATTTAGTTTTATTTAAAAACGAAATATTTTGTAACATTACACGTGACATGTTTTAAGGTCACTTTTGATCACTTTAATGCATCTTACTGAAAAAAAATTCTGACTATAACCAACACATTTTTGAACGGCAGTGTACATTCAGTTGGTCATTATTGCAATATAAACACTATCAGACTGATCAACAAGGTATATCTTCATTTACCAGTCGAAGAAGGAGCAACTTTCTGCTATTATGTTTACTCCGTGCACTGTCAAGGGCTTCATCATATTTGTCGTGGTACCGGTCTTTGCAGCAATTATTTTACCGAACATAGCCTGCATCGAGCCTGGAGAAATGTAGCCACACTTTTGATCGACTTTTCCACATCTTTATGGTATTGTGTCTGTGTGTGCTCGCGTCTCATATGAGTATGTGCGCGGAGAGTTTGTGTGTGTGCTCGGGTCACATTGAGAATGTGTATGTGCGCGAGTTTGTGTGTGTGTGCTCGCGTTTCATATGAGTATGTGAGCAGAGAGTTCCACGCGTCTCATGTGTGTAGAGTTTGCTTGTAGGCCTATGTGCGTGAGCGACTTTAGGTGTGTCGTTGTGCATTTCATATGTATTTGTTTTATCAAAAACGAATAAATTATAGTTTTTTTTATTTAAAAACAAGGAAAAGGAATTTACAAAGGAAATATTTACTGTTCATGTTTTTTTATTGTGTGGAAAAATCCCACTTAAAAAAACAGACCGCCATTACATTTTTCCTCTCGCGCACCCCCTGGTGGTAGCTCGCGTACCCCCTGGGGGTGCGCGCACCACACTTTGGGAATCCCTGTTTTAAAGGCATTGAGGTCAAGACAACTCTGCTTGCACCACTCCGCAAAAATGTCCATCTCAGTCTGTAACTCTCGTAGTGAATTAGTGGTGTCCATGATCACAGTGTCGTCGGAATATTTAGTGTATATTATACCTGGGTTCCCTTTCGTGGTCACTCCGAGTTACGTCGGATGACGACGATTGGGGTTTCGCTTAGAAGCCTATCACCTTCGAGTATATAAAACGAGCCAATGGCAATGAAATGCCATGGGTCTGCGGAATTTGCATAGCGTAACTCCGCCCGCCGCAGGGGGTATATAAGGAAGTCGCTGGCACAATGCAGATATGTTTTCGCTTCGGAGCCGAGAACTTCTCCACTCCACGTAAGCCGAAATTCTGAGTTATTTCTTCTCATTCCTTCGAGACGAGCGAGCTCTCCGGTGTTGGTGTGACGGCGATTTCAGCGAGTGCACACTTCCCTGCTGATCTTGTCAGTGATCTGACAGTTAGTGTGATTTCTCCCTGTTCGCTTCAACATCCGCAGAGTTTTCCTCTCACAAAAAGAGCATTGCATGTGGCACGTCTTTTTAAAGATGTCTCGCCCGTGCACTTCTGGTTGTGGTCGCGATGTATTTTCTCCTGATGGGCACAATCTCTGCTTAGCGTGTTTGGGCGTTGATCACGCTGAAGCAGCGTTTGTGGATGATTCATGTTCTCATTGCGGGAACATGACCATCTCCATGCTGCGGTCGAGACTCAATGAGCTCATCAGAGCGAGAGTCCCCTCATCCACACCCCGATCTACGGTCTCCCCGAGAGGCTGTACTTCGGCTGGTGGCCAGGGTGACCTGAGGGTATCTGTGTGGGACAAACCGCCGACACGTCCACGGTCCACACACCCCTCTTCAGCATTGGTACCCGCGAGCGTGCAAACCGAAACCGCTGGTCTCTCTACGGAGGCCCCGCGCGTTTCGTTTGGCGTTCCACAGGAGGATGCAATGTCGATCACTGCATCACAAGGTGGGCATGAGTCCTCGGGAAGTGAGGATTCGGCTGTGTTGCCGCCCTCGGGCGTGCCAGCATTGCCCGAGTCTGATCCCGAGCTGACTGCCATGCTTTCCCGGGCAGCCGCGGCCATTGGGCTCGGGTGGTCCCCGCCGCCCGATCCAGTGCGCTCGCGGCTGGATGATTGGTTTTTGGGAGCGGCCGCTGACATTCGTCGCCGCCCAACCCCAATACCATTCTTCCCGGAAGTGCATGAGGAAGTCACGCGGTCCTGGAAGGCTCCCATGTCTTCCCGCGATCGTTCGTCGGCTTTCTTCGCCTTTCCTCCCCTCGATAGAGCTGATGCTTGTGGGTACACTGGGATTCCCACGGTTGAACGTTCTGTCGCGATGCAGCTGTGTCCGGCAGGCGCTTCATCATGTGGTGATCCTAAGCACCCGTCCAAAGCCTGTGGATTCTCGTCCACTCTCGTGGCGAAGTCTTACAGTGCGGCGGGACAGGCAGCTGCCTCTTTGCATGCCATGGCCATCCTGCAGGTCTACCAGGCCCAGATGCTTCGTGACATGCACGAGGGCAGGACAGACCCAGGGCTCGTTGATGAGCTGCGCGCCGCCACCGACCTCGCTCTCCGAGCGACGAAGGTGACCGCGCGCTCCCTGGGTTTGGTGATGTCCACAGCTGTGGTCCAGGAGAGACATCTCTGGCTGAACCTGGCTGATATGTGTGAGCCCGAGCGGACTCGTCTGCTTGATGCTCCCATATCCCAGGCCGGCCTTTTCGGTGGTGCGGTCGAGGATTTTGCCCAACAGTTCTCGACCGCCCAGAAGCAGACTGAGGCTATCAAGCACATTCTGCCCCGACGCTCCGCTGCTCAGCCGTCGGCACAGAATCCTCAGCCTGCTCGCCGCCGAGGGCGCCCTCCCGCGGCCGCCCTTCCCGCACGGCCCCAGCAGCAACCTTCACCCGGGCCGCGTTGTGGAGGGAGCCGCAGGCAGGCGCCACAGCCCTCTCCAGCCCCGCCGCCCGCTAAACGCCAGGCCAAGCGGCGCTCCTGAGACGGGCTGCTCAGGGTTGGCTTCAATTCTGTCCCAGGAGCTGGTAGCAGGGCCACTCCTTCCCCCGGTGGAGGGCCGGGGGAGAATCTTTTGTTCTCCACTCCCCGCTGCTCGTCCAACGACGAGCAGTACTTTGATGTGGTTGAAGACAGAATTGAATTCCCCAATCCTGAGCCGACAGAGTCCGAGGGCCGCAGTGCGCGCCACCCTCGGGTCCCGCCACTGCCGCCCTCCTCTGTCCCAGAGGTGTGGGATGACAGCACGCGCCGCCCACGGGCCACGCTCCTCTCATCCCCCTCTGTCGCCAGACCCCTGCCAGAGCACGCCCCCGTGGGACGCGCGCCCTCCCCTGGCCTCCTCTGGCAGGACGCGGTTAATGACCGTGCCCCCGCACAGGGCCGCTATGCCACCCTCGCCGGTGCCGGTCATTCCGCCTCGCTGCCCCACCGACGGTACGTCTGTGGTTCGTATGACCCCGCTGGTGCACTTTCTGGAGGCCTGGCTAGAGCTTCCCAGACTGTCCCGCTGGGTCGCGAGAACCATCAGATTCGGCTACGCGATTCAGTTCGCGATATCTCCTCCCCGCTTCAGGGGAGTCCGCTTCACTATGGTCGGTGGCAATGCCCCTGTCATGAGAGCGGAGGTCGCCACCCTACTGGCGAAGGGTGCGATCGAGATTGTCCCTCCAGCCGAGATGAAGTCCGGCTTCTACAGCCCTTACTTCATTGTACCCAAGAAGTCCGGTGGGTTACGGCCAATCCTCGACCTGCGCGTCTTGAACCGCTCCCTTCACAGGCTGCCGTTCAAGATGCTAACGGCCAAACACATCCTCCAGTGTGTGCGGCCGCAGGATTGGTTTGCAGCGATCGACCTGAAGGACGCCTACTTCCATGTCTCCATTTTACCTCGACACAGACCGTTTCTACGGTTTGCTTTCGAGGGGCAGGCATACCAGTACGCGGTTCTCCCTTTCGGGCTAGCCCTGTCTCCTCGCGTCTTTACGAAGGTCGTCGAGGCAGCCCTTGTTCCCCTCCGGGAACACGGGGTTCGCATCCTGAACTATCTCGACGACTGGCTGATCCTAGCTCACTCTCAAGACCAGGTTTGCGAACACAGGGACCTAGTGCTCCGGCACCTAGCTCGTCTGGGCCTTCGGGTCAACTGGGAGAAGAGCAAACTCTGCCCCGCGCAGAGGATCTCTTTTCTCGGTATGGAGATCGACTCGGTCGCCATGTGCGCACAGCTTACGAGCGAGCGCGCGCAGTCACTGCTGACTTGTCTTCGTCAGTTCGAGGGCAAGAGTGCGGATCCACTGAAACTTTTTCAGAGGCTCCTGGGGCATATGGCATCCGCAGCCGCAGTAACGCCGCTGGGATTGCTTCATATGAGACCGCTTCAGCTTTGGCTCCGCGATCGAGTCCCGAGGTGGGCATGGCAACACGGCACGCTCAGAGTTCCAGTGACTCCAGCCTGCCGTCAGACCTTCACCCCGTGGTCGAACCTCAAGTTTCTACGGGCCGGAGTGCCCCTAGAACGAGTTTCCCGGCATGTTGTTGTGTCAACAGATGCCTCCACCATGGGCTGGGGCGCCATGTGCAATGGACATGCTGCCGCGGGCTCCTGGACAGGACCCCAGCGCCTTTGGCATGTCAATTGCCTCGAGTTGCTGGCTGTACATCTCGCCCTGCACCGCTTCCATGCGCTGCTCAAGGGTCAGCACGTACTAGTCCGTTCAGACAATACCGCGACAGTAGCGTACATCAACCACCAGGGTGGTCTACGCTCCCGCCGTATGTCGCAACTCGCTCGCCACCTCCTCTTATGGAGTCAGAAGCATCTGAGGTCGCTTCGAGCCATTTATATCCCGGGACACCTGAACCAGGCGGCCGACGAGCTGTCTCGAGTTCGGCCTCTCGCTGGAGAATGGCGACTCCATCCCCAGTCGGTCCAGCTGGGTTGGGATCAGTTCGGCGACGCACAGGTAGACCTGTTTGCCTCCCACGACCCGTCCCATTGCGACCTGTATTATTCACTGACCGAGGGCACGCTCGACACGGATGCACTGGCGCACAGCTGGCCGCGGGGCCTACGCAAGTATGCGTTTCCCCCAGTGAGCCTTCTTGCGCAGACCTTGCGCAAGATCAGGGAGGACGAGGAGCAGGTCATTTTGGTTGCCCCATATTGGCACAACCGGACCTGGTTCTCCGAACTAGTACTCCTCGTGACAGCACCTCCCTGGCCAATTCCTCTGAGGAAGGACCTCCTTTCTCAGGGACGGGGCACCCTTTGGCACCCTCGTCCCGATCTTTGGAACCTCCACGTGTGGCTCCTGGACGGGACGAGGCAGGTTTGAGTACCCTACCACCTGCGGTGGGGGCTACCATCACTTCCGCTAGAGCATCGTCCACGAGACATGCCTATGCGTTGAAGTGGAACCTCTTCGTCAACTGGTGTTCTTCTAAACATCAAGAACCCACGAAATGCCCGATCAGTGTCGTGCTTTCCTTCCTGCAAGAAGGGTTGGAGCGAAGGCTGTCTCCCTCCACCCTGAAAGTGTATGTTGCCGCCATTGCCGCACATCACGAAGCAGTTGATGGTAAGTCTCTGGGAAAGCACGACCTGATCGTCAGGTTCCTGAGGGGAGCGAGGAGACTAAATCCTCCTCGTCCTCCCCTCGTACCCTCTTGGGACCTCTCAGTGGTTCTAACTGCCCTGCAGAGTGCTCCATTTGAGCCTTTACAGTCAGTGGAGCTTAAGTTCCTGTCAATGAAGACAGCGCTCCTGGTTGCATTGGCCTCCATCAAGAGGGTAGGGGACCTGCAGGCATTTTCGGTTGACGAAGCGTGCCTGGAATTCGGGCCGGCTAACTCTCACGTGATCCTGAGACCCCGGCTTGGATACGTGCCCAAGGTTCCTACCACACCCTTTCGAGACCAGGTAGTGAACCTGCAAGCGCTGCCCTTGGAGGAGGCAGACCCAGCCTTGGCACTGCTCTGTCCAGTACGCGCTCTCCGTGCTTACGTAGACAGAACGCAGTGTTTCAGGACCTCAGACCAGCTCTTTGTCTGTCATGGTGGGAAGCTGAAGGGAAAGGCTCTCTCAAAGCAAAGGTTATCCCACTGGATAGTGGATACCATTGCTTTGGCATACCAGCAGCAAGGTCGTCCGTGCCCCCTTGGTGTGAAAGCCCACTCCACTCGTAGTGTGGCTTCCTCTTGGGCTCTAGCGCATGGCGCCTCGCTAACAGACATTTGTAGAGCTGCAGGCTGGGCGACACCCAACACATTCGCGAGATTCTATAATCTCCGCGTAGAGCCAGTTTCTTCTCATGTACTCGCTTCAACCAGCCGGTGCTAGATTCTGCTCAGGTGTCTTCGCTTGCTCGCCATTCCTCTCCACGGACGGGATACGTGCGATTTCTTCTCAGGTGAGTCTCATAAGCTCTGAGTTCCTCCAGCACTGGTTACGTCAACGCCTGAGTTATGCCAATCTGCCATAACGCAGCTTTTGCGCTTGACTATGTGCCTCCATGTGCATGGTTCCCCCTCTGGGCGACCCCCACATGTGTATTCCACTGTAAGTCTCCTTGTGAGCGTGTGTCTTTCCCTTGGCAAGCCACCTTGCCACCCTGGGGTTTAAAATTCCACCTGCGGCTGGACACCCCAGTGATTTTCCATATGCAGCCCTCTGGGTCATATGTGTATTCTAAGTCCCCCCCATCATGGCTGGGTATAATTGCATATTTCTCTCTGGAGATATGCTTCCCAGTGTACCTTGGTATACCTGTGTTAAGTAGGACTCCTTCGTTCGTGTTAGTCTCACAACAGGGAGCTCAGACTTACGCAGGGCACTGGAAGACAGCCGAGGTGGCGTGATTAGACTGGAACCCCAATCGTCGTCATCCGACGTAACTCGGAGTGACCACGAAAGGGAACGTCTCGGTTACGGATGTAACCCTCGTTCCCTGAGTGGGAACGGAGACGTTACGTCTTCCTGCCACTTCCGCTGTACCGCTGAAAAACGCCTGGGGCTAGTCTCGGCTCCTCAGCGAAGACATATCTGCATTGTGCCAGCGACTTCCTTATATACCCCCTGCGGCGGGCGGAGTTACGCTATGCAAATTCCGCAGACCCATGGCATTTCATTGCCATTGGCTCGTTTTATATACTCGAAGGTGATAGGCTTCTAAGCGAAACCCCAATCGTCGTCATCCGACGTAACGTCTCCGTTCCCACTCAGGGAACGAGGGTTACATCCGTAACCGAGACGTTATTGCTCCTACAGTCAGTAGTGTATAGTGTATACAGAACCGGTGAGATTACAGAGCCTTGTGGGGCTCCAGTGGATACTATCTTAGACGAGCTGAGGTGACCGTTGACTCGGACCCTCTGGTGTCTATCTGTCAGAAAAGACAGGATCCATAGAATAAGGTGCGGGTTCACGTCCATTTGGAGCAATTTTTGTCCCATCTGGTGAGGTTGCACTGTATTAAAAGCACTCGAGAAATCCACAAAGACCAGTCTAACCCCCAATTTCCACCGGCTGCGTTAAGGCTCCGGCACGGCGGCGGAGTCAATAGGTTTCCATTAAAGTCAATGAGTGTATTTCCACTGAATGCGGTACAGCTGCGTTCCGACTCCGGCGATCCGCAGCCCTCCGGAGCAGATACGCAGAGCTTCTATTTTTGCCGGATGCCGGAGAGCTCCGCAGCAATTCAGCACTTATATCGCGCGATCATACATGAATTTGCGAGATCTCGTGGGTCCTTGTGACTTCAGCTGTCAGTCATGACCGCAGCACCCCGCAACAAATACGGACCTGGTGGGTATTGACGGACGACGGAACACGGAGCTGTCACGCAGCGGAGCCGTTCCGCAGCCGTTACGCATCTGGTGGAAATTGGGGGTAATGAATGAACTGGGCTTTTCAAGATGGGAATAAGTGCCATGTAGCAGTGTTATATGGCATCATCCACACCTCTGTGTATGCAAACTGAAGGGGGTCAATGTACAAACTGACCTCCTCCTGAAGCTGGGAAAGAATAAGCCTTTCAAAGCCTTTCATTACCAGAGATGTTAATGCCACAGGCACAATCATTGTTGCAAGTGGGATTGCTCTTTTTGGCTATTGGGCAGATGACTGAGGATTTCCAGGTTGATGGAATTGAATGTTCTGAGAGAGAGCGGTTGAACAGATAACAGAACACCTGCCAGCTGGCTGCAACAGGCCTTTAGTATGGAATTATTCTTGAGCCAATAATAATGAACGTAGCTTTTCAAGAAACTAATGAAAAAATATAAATTGAAACTAAATAAATAATTGCAGGCAAAATTTTTTGACTTCGTTTTTAATACACTGCATGTTTTGCTAACTATTTCTAATTTTTAAATTGCTGATCTGAACTTACAAATGCACTTCCAGAGTTTTCATTTACGCTTCTGTAGTTTTCGTTCGCCGTTCTGACACATTTCTCTCGTGGGGGCGGGGCTAGTAGCATTGTGTTCTCATTGGCTACTGAGTTTTTGAATGACAGCTTCTTGACCTGGAAGTGAAGACGTCAGTGGTGTGTTTATGTGTGGATGTGAGCGTCTGTAATCGCAGCTTTCTATTTCATTTTAGTGATATTAAGTTATGTTTTTTTTTTTTTTTTTTATCTTTATTTACTTGCTCCTACTACTTAGTCAACAGAAGCTTTTAGGAGCACAAGAGATCTATTCAGTCTATTCAGGTGTAATTGTAGGCCTACATTAAAGTACTGTATATAATACTTACAATATTGTAGTGTCCAATGTTTTCTGAGAATATTTGTTTATTCCTAATGATTCCTTTGCATGTTAGGCTCTGATTAGGTTCAGCTGTTACAATTTAAAGAGAATACTAGCAAACGTGTGTGATATATTCAGTCGTCAAGAAAGTTTCACTTCAACCAGGTAATCAAGGTTGGCAACCATGGCCATCACACTACTCATTGTTAGCATGATATACATTTACACCATCAAAATGAATGATCACTTAAATAAGAGGAATTTAAACAATATGAAAATTACAATTGTGGCCTGCTGTCATTGTTGAATTTCATTACATATGTCACAAAGACTGTTCTTGTTGCCATTTTTTTAAATTGATAATTGTATTTAGTTATTTAATTCAATCAACACTATCTTCTAACATTTCAAATTGTAAATATATTTTAACAATCATCAACCGTTTCAATTTTGACTTATACAGCCAGTTAAATGAATTTAATTGAAAATATGAATTCAAATAAATTTACATTCTTTATTGTCACTAAAGCATATACACAAGTATCAAAGTGAAAGTCTTGGATGCAATTATGTTGTGACAGGAAAGACCAGAATCCACAAAACATTAACTGCATACTATACATGTAATGCACAGTATTCTCATCATATACATTACTATACAAAGTGCACAATTACAAATACAGAATACATATTAAAAATTCATATACATTTTAAATGTTGCAATGATTCTTTGAGCAGTTCCTGTTGCAGTACAAGTAACAAAGCAGTGACTGGACACAAGCAGTACAAGGATAGTCCACCCAAAACATGAGCATTCTCTCATCATTTACTCTCCTTCATGCCATCCCAGAAGTATATGACTTTCTTCTTCACATAAACATAGACAAAGATTTTTAAGGAAATAATCCATCTCTGTGAGTCCATAATACAAGTGGATTGTAACCCATGTACGTAAGACAGTTGGTCGGAAGTGATTTTTAATAGTTAAAACAGTCATATTATTAGTATTTTTCTTATCTAGCCTATTGTTTTACTTCAGAAGGCATTGATTCATCCACTGAGGTCGCATGGATTACCGTCACGGTCACTGTGTGTGGTTTTTAAAGCGTCTTTAGGACTCGCAGAGATGGATTACTTTCCTTACAATCTTAAATCGTGTTTATCTGTAGAAAGAAAGTAAAATGCATCTGGGACAGCATGAGGGTGAGTAAAATAAGAGAGAATTGTATTTTTGGGTGAACTATCCCCTTAACATTCATATGCTGTTGGTATGCTAATCCAAGATCAGCATAGACTAATAAGAATAAAGTGCAACCTCTTGTGTACTTGTGAACTGTGTTTGTTTTAATCTAGAGGAAATTGAAATATTTGCTAGTTTATATTAAAATAAATCAGGTGTCTGAAGATCAAGATCCCAGTCATTCAAAGGTGATGTGTCTGAACAAAGTAAGATTATTGTCTGATAGGGACAGTGGATCTGGTACTATCACTCCATCCTCTGTGTCAGCATCAGAATTTTGTTTATGGAAAAGTTGCTCCAGTCCCTGGAAAATGAGAGAGGAAATGTATTATAATCTAACAATACAAACTGCTTTGAACTCCCACATACAGTAACAAGTTGCAGACTTAAAATATTTATTCCAAACAAATTATATAACTGTTTTAAGGGATTTTACAGTACTAAATATTTACCTCGGAGTCAAGCAGCATTTATCATCTGTAATACTGTTGTGTAACCAGTAGATGGCTGTATAGCCCTATATATAAACATATATCCATGACTGTGTATTCCCTAGTTGCTGGAGGTTTTCAGTCATAATTACTTGTATGTGTTAAGTTTTTAATTTGGACATATATTTATTATTAAAGACTATTAAAGATTAAACATTTTTCTCAAGATTAAAATGTTTTTTCATTATTATTAGTCAAATATGGACACAGAAAAAGCATTTTGTTACTCATACTAGCTACATATAATAGCTTTATCAGTCAATAAATCAATAAATATTGCAACCAGGGCGATACTTCAAAATAATTTAGTGTTTACATATTTCGAACAGAGACGTGTTCTGTGGTCGAGTCGTGTCTCTCCTCTTTTAAAAACTCTGCATCGCAAATTGTTGTTTGTCTGCATCGGCCCAATGTTGTTTGGGGTGGCTGGGGGGAAATATGATCTAATCGAAGCAAATATGATCTAATCGAAGACTGTAACCGAATGTAGATAAACAAGTCATGTAACCTAATGATTGGACTAACAGTTAAATCAAGACAACACAGCTGTATAATGTTATGGGCTCTCGCTGAGCTCTAAAATGCCTCTCCACCTGAAAAAAGCCAGTACTGTATTATAAATAGTATTAGTATAGTATTAATAAAAAAATAAATAAAAAAAAATTCAGACTTACCACGAGTAAGCTAACGTTATCCAGTATCCTGATAGCGACGATGACTAATGATAATGATATCATTCGTCTGTACTATTCCTTCTATAAGAAATCATCTCAACAATATAGTGTAACAGCAAATAAATACAGATATAAACTTAATATCACTAAAATGAAATAGAAAGCTGCGATTACAGACGCTCACATCCACACATAAACACACCACTGACGTCTTCACTTCCAGGTCAAGAAGCTGTCAATCAAAAACTCAGTAGCCAATGAGAACACACTGCTACTAGCCCCACCCCCACAAGAGAAATGTGTCAGAACGGCGAACGAAAACTCAGGGAGCGTAAACGAAAACTTCAGAAGCGTAAATTAAAACTCTGGAAGTGCATTTGTAAATTCAGATTAGCGATTGAAATATGAGAAATAGTTAGCAAAACATGCAGTGTATTAAAAACGAAGTCAAAATTTTTTGCCTACAATTATTCTTTTTCAGTTTCAGAGATAATTTATTTAGTTTAAATTTATATTTTCATTAGTTTCTTGAAAAGCTACGTTCATTATTATTGGCTCAAGAATAATTCCATACTTTAGCAACCGGCCACAGATCTGATCAGGTCCTGGTGCTTTGTTAGGTTTCATCCTCTTCAGCATGAGTTCCACTTCCTCCTGCCGCAACTCCAGATTTGCTTGGGCAGATATCATAGGAGTGAGCTCATCTATTAGCTCCTTCCTCTCTTGTGAATAATCAAACTGGTCAAACTTGGAGTAGAATTGGTTAAGGTCCTCTGCCATGTTGACAGAGTCTCTTGTCCCGGATAATGCTGAGTTGTTAATGGGGAGGCCAGCCAGTGTTTTAACGCCTCGCCAGGCATCCCTAGCTTTGCCTTACCGAAAGAGTTTCTCAACTCTCTCCTTATATCCTTTCTTTGCTGATTTTATTTCCTTGTTCAGTCTATTTTGGATGAGTTTGGACTCAATTCTGTTTCCTGAGTTGAATGCTATTTTCTTTTCATTAAAAGTGGTTTTCAGTGCTTTTGTAATCCAGGGTTTATTGTTAGAGAATACCTTCACAGTTTTTTGCGGGACAATCATATCCTCACAGAAGGTGATATAGTGGGTAACCACTTCAGTGACTTCCTCAAGGCTGTTCCGCTGAGTCAACACCTCCCAGTCTGTGCTGTCAAAGCAGCCCTGTAGAGACTCAACCGCATTATCATCCCACCTTTTCACCAGCTTCTTGGTCACGCCCTCTCTCTGCAGTTTTGTACGGTAAGCAGGGATCAGATGGACCACATTATGATCTGCAGTGCTAAGAGGTGTTTTTTTGAATGCTTTGTATGCATTCTTTACATTCCCATAACAGAGGTCAATTGTTTTGTCACCTCTGGTGGTGCATTTCACATATTGTTGGTAGGTTGGAAGTGTCTTGTTTAGCCTGCAGCCATTAAAATCCCCTAAAATGAGAACGGGGGAATCTGGGAATGTACATTCAATCTGATGGACACGCGCCGCTATGGCCTCTGCCACGCGATGTAAACAATTACTAGAGCCAGCTGACCAAACTGCCGGGGGAGATATTTGTGTCTGAATGACACAGTAAGCAGCTCTAGATCAGGTGTACAGCAGGAGTCTTTGACATCAGCAGTTCTGCTCCAGTCTTTATTAAAATACACGCACAACCCACCCCCGTGTTTTTTCATGCTACTCACAGTGTCCCGGTCCAGTCTTAGCGGAGAGCCGAATCCGTCCAGAGAGAGCTCGGAGTCCACGATCGTTTTATCCAGCCAGGTTTCCGTGAGGCAGACCAGACTAGCCTCTTTATATGCCCACTGGCATGATATGTTTGCCTGTAGTTCATCCAGTTTGTTACGTAGGGAGAGAACATTGGCGAGTATAATGGAAGGTAGCGGCGGACTCTTCTGTGTGCCGGTGAGCCTTTTCAGCCTCTGCTTCACTCCACCTCTCCTTCCCCGCTTCCTCATCGGAGATTTCCGCTGGTAGTCACGGCCCAGCCTGCGTTGTCTCTGTATCAACTCTCCACAGTTGTCCAAGTTCGGTGCTGGATAATCCATGTTTTGAAGAAGCAGCAGGTCATCCCGGTTGTACCGCAGAATTTCGCCCCCATGACTCCCAGATAATGCCATTAGCAGTTCGACTGCCCAGAGCAGCAGCAATGCCAGCTCGCACTTCCTCATCATGAAAAGTGTACTTTACAAGCTTTGATTTGATCTCACTATAATAATGTCCAGAAGGGCAAACATTCATAGAAACCGTGATATTACTAATTTAGACACTTGCACTCTGGAACACACCTAAATAACTAGACAAACTTAACACGCACCAAGATGCTCTCCACCTGTCGCCATTACAGCGCCATAATTAGTTATCCATCCCATAATTAGTTATCCATCAATCCATCAGGAAGTATGACCATATTAGCCCAGTTCTGTTAACACTGCATTGACTCCCTATTAAATATTGTATAAATTTAAAAATATTGCTGATTACTTACAAAGCACTAAATGGTTTAGCTCCGCAGTACTTGAGCGAGCTCTTAAAGCATTATAGTCCTTCACGTCTATTGCGATCTCAAAATTCCGGCCAGTTGATAATACCTAGAATATCAAAATCGACTGCTGGCGGTAGATCCTTTTCCTATTTAGCACCAAAACTTTGGAACAGTCTTCCTAACATTGTTCGGGAAGCAGACACACTCTGTCAGTTCAAAGCTAGACTAAAAACACATCTCTTTGCCCTAGCATACACTTAACACATTATAGACTTTTATAATTCAATGTTAGGCTGTATAGATTAGGTCAGCCGGAACCGGGAACACTTCCCATAAATCCTGATGTACTCGTTATATCATAAGAAGAATGGCGTCTACGCTAATATTAGTCTCTCTGTTTATCCCGAGGTTTACTGCAGTCCGCCCGATCCAGGCTGTATCCAGATCTGATGAAGGACCTGCGCCTGGATGCGACGACAACGCAGTCCTGAAATGTCAACTAGTATCTCCCCTGTGAAGGCCTCCCTCCCCTCCCTTTACCTCTCGACAGATAAAGCGGTGTCGGGCTTATTCCGGTTCGCGTGGCTACGTGGAAGTGATCAAAATTCTGTATTATAAATTTTAAGGCCAGACAAGTAGTATGTTTAGGGTTGATTTGTAGGAAAGGACTACATGCCTGCGCACATATATTCAAACATGCATACCTATAGACCGAACTTGTAATGTGCATGTGCACGCCAGCGGCGTTCTCACTGGTTCGCGTTTTTGAAGTTTGCGCAGAAAGAACTTAAGAGTTTTCTGTTAAAACGGTGTTGTGTTAGCGGCCCCTAAGTTAATAACTACTGATCGTTGCGACAGAAGTGAATCAATCAAACTAGCTTTAGCTGGACAATAACTTTATTCTAGAGCTGCTATAAAGCCAAAACAATCTCTGTTACTTTAATTTCAATGTAAAGCCGCTTTGGAACAATCTACATTGTTAAAAGCGCTATATAAATGAAGATGACTTGACTTGACCTGTACGTTTGATCACACTGTTATGTCATCGTAATGAATTAGCTGCCAGGAATGTGAAATGTAATACTATATTAGCCTGTTAATATGTGACTATTTGTCAAATGATTTGGTGGGTTAATGCTGCGCAGTTTTACACGTTTAAAACAATCATACTAAAAGTACATTTGAACAAACCCACAGTATTTGCAGGTAATGGCTAAATATTTTTGTGCAAAACACTGCCATAGACTTGGTCACCAGACTTGATAAAAAGCGTTACTGAAGTACAAACAAAGTGCAAAATAACTGTAGTGTACAATAAATAATATATATTTGCTTACCTATCTATTAAAACATGCGAGAGCAGAGTCAAGTTCAAGTTTGTCGCAAAGCACTCCCCATCCTTAAAACACAACGCCGATATTGATCCTTGTTTTATTTCTACGTTTTTCCCAAAGCCTGCTTGCCTAAGTTGATCTATGTTTACGTTTTTTGGGATTTTCTGTACTCACCAATCTATAATCGTGAACCATGATGAATGAACGACACAACAGCGGTGTGCGAGATATTGTATCATAGAAAGGCATGTATAGATCCCTCATTTACGTATAGCGGCCCATTGAAACGGCCGCTAATGAGGAATCTATGTACTGTGTCTATGGTTTCTACAAGTGGAAACCGTGGATATTACGTCATTGATAGGTGACAATGAACAGGGACGAGCCATTATTAAAAACTGGAATGGTAACACTTTATAATAACGTTCAGTTGTAAGTAATTTATAAGTGATTAGTTAATGATGAACTAAATCATTTACAAAACATTCATAAATGATTAGCAAGTGATATACTAACATTTTATGTATGTTTGGCAAATTCTGTTACAAGTCATTTACAAGTGATTAGTAAATGATTAACTAATTATTTACAAAACATGACTATGCGTTCATAAATGATTAATAAGTCGTGATATGTTCATTATTGTATATATGTTCATTATTGTATGTATGTTTTGTATATTCAGTTGTAAGTCATTTACTATTGATTAGTTAATGATTAACTAATAATTTACAAAACATGAATGTGCGGTGCGGTTCATAAATGTTTAATCCAATTTTTTTATATATTTTTTTTATGTATGTAGCAATTAGAGGGTGCAGAAAGTGTTGTAAATGCCTTGTATTTATTATGTACAGATAATTTGTAACAGGTAAGTAACAGTGTTCAACACAATGATGTGTAAATGCATGAATAAATCATTTACAACACTTTCTGCATCCCATCTAAAGTGTAAACTATTCATCACTTGTAAATGTGTTACACATCATTCGTAGATTACCACTTCAAGAACCAATAAGGCATAAGATCAACAAATCGTATCTACGAATGATGTGTAACACATTTACAAGTGATGAGTAGTTTACACTTTAGATTAGGGGATGCAGAAAGTGTTGTAAATGATTTATTCATGCGTTTACACATCTATAACAGGTGTTGAACACTGTAGTGTGTGCTGCAGTGTAAGTGCAGACTGGTGAGGGTATAGACAGCTGTCTTCTCTGAAACACATGGAGTCTTTAACCACTGTGCACCTGATGTGAGCAAAACATACGATAAAAAATAAAAAATGTATTAAACATTTATGAAATGCATAGTCATGTTTTGTAAATAATTAGTTAATCATTAACTAATCAAATGTAAATGACTTATAACTGAATCTACAAAACATACATAAAAATAATGAACATATCACTTATTAATAATTTATCAATGCATAGTCATGTTTTGTAAATGATTAGTTAATCATTTACTAATCACTTGTAAATGACTTGTAACGGAATTTACAAAACATATAAAATGTTAGTATATCACTTGCTAATCATTTATGAATGTTTTGTAAATGATTAGTTCATCATTAACTTACCACTTATAAATGACTTACAACTGAACGTTATTATAAAGTGTTACCTGCCAGGGGGTACTGTTTTCAAACTTTTCAGGTATCTTTTTTATAGAGCTTTATACAATAGAGATTGTTTCAAAGCAGCTTTACAGTGATAACAGTAAAATTATGTATTTCAGCTGTTGATTCAGTTCCATTGTAAAGATCATCAATTATTAAATTAGTTACTTAGAAAATAAACTTAAGCAGTTCTGCAAAAAATGATGTCATATTACAGCTCAGTTCAGTTCTCATACAACAGCATCAATACAGTCAGATCAATAATGTTGTTGAATATTAAAGGAGTAGTTCACTTTAAAATGAAAATTACCCCATGATTTACTCACGCTCAAGCCAGCCTAGGTGTATATGACTTTCGAATACAATCGGAGTTATATTAAAAAATATCCTGGCTCTTCCTTGATAATGGCAGTGAATTGCACTGCACATGGCTAATGAACATCTTCCGGCCAAACGAAAATATGGATTCGACTTAAATCTAAGCGCAACTTATGTGACCCTGGTGAAAAAAAAAAGCTACGTATAATTGCAGCCAGACAAATTATCAGTATACTTAAAGTGTGCTATTTTGAAACAACAAATTTTGTACTAGGTATATTTTAGTAGTAATTAAATTGTAATAAAGCATAACTTTAAGTGTATTTAGTGTACTTTTGTGTACTAAATTGTACAACTTTTAAGTATACTTTAAGTATATGCCTGTGTGGGGACTAATTATATGCTTGATTAGTGATATTAAAGTGTACTTTATTTGTGTTTACAAGTACATTACAAATTCATTATGAGTGTCTTCGAAACATACAAGCAAAATACCAAGGTGAAAAATATGTATATTTAAATTGTACTATACTAAGTGTGTATTAAATGTATTATTTTGAAACAACTTCAAGTATATTAAGTGTATTTCAAGATATGCTTAAGATAAATTTTAAGCTATTTGCACTATATTTTAACATTAAATTGTGCTAAAATGGAACCACTTCAAGTACATTTAGTGCATTTAAGTGTATTTCTTTACAGTTCATTAAAAATATACTTTCATATGTCTTAAACTACAGTTATAATATATGTGAAGCTTAATTTTAATTCAAGAACATTTAAATAGCATTTCAGCACATTAAAAATGTATTGGCATTACACTTATAGTTTATTATAAAGCTGTTTTATTCGGTATTCAAAATGGTATATTAAAAGTGAAAAAAATATTTAATATAAATGTTAAGATATACACAGACTTTGAAATCAAGAAAACTTTAATATTGTGTAACTTGTGTACATTTAATATTTTATATTTTCTTAACTTGTGTACATTGCAAAATAAATACATAAGAGAACATTAAAAAAGTACAGCAACATATATAATCTCTTGAACAAAATACATTATAACAAAGATGAGTGAAATGCTATGGCAAAGCTACATTTATACAATTTTTGTAGAACTTTACAGGGTGTGCAGAATTATTAGGCACGTTGATTTTCTGATCATATTTTATTCCCAGGAATATTTTGCCAATTCCAAACCATATTAATTTTAATAACTACTATTAATTTTGTATTTAATCATTTATAAGTGATATATAATTGTTCATGAAGGCTGGAAATGAAAAATGTCTTATTTTCAGGTGTGCAGAATTATTTGGCAAGTTTTCTATTACAGATAAAATAAGCCAAAAAAGAGATTTAACAAAGACTGAAAAGTAAAAAATTATTAAATGCCCATGAGAAGGATACAATACTAATGTAATACTAGAGATTGCAGTTAAGGCATGACCATTGGACAGTGAAATGCTCATTGAGTCAGCATGGTCAGACAAAAACAGGTGGAGAAGAAAAGACACATGTTAACTGCAAAAGAATGAAGAATTAAGGTGAAGAATTAAGTGTGAGACCATCAGGAACCCTTTAGTCTTCAGCGCCACCATTTTCCAGAACTGCAACCTACCTGGAGTCTCCAGAAGTGCAAGGTGTCAGGGTCTCAGAGACTTAGGTTAGGTAAAGAATCCTAAAAAATGACCCCCTCTTAATAAGAATCATAAGCTGAAGTGTTGTGAAATACATGAAGACTGTTTTTTTATAGGCTTTATAGACAGACAGATTGAGAGTGACTCTTGAAGGACCAGCACCACATCCTCTTCTACCACTATTTGAAGAATTCATCTTCTAGAATACATTTTAATAAGTTTAAATTTAAACCCCAGTCAGAGCTTTTCTGTTAAAAGAGCACGTTTTCTACCCGGTCATTTCAATATTATCTGGCAATCATGCTTTCTACACTGCAGAAGAAGCGCGGATGATCTGAAAACACAGACAAGTAAGCTGGAGTTCCGCGATCTTCATTTGAGATTTTCTACTTAAATTAAAGTGTCATTCAGTCGGTCTGTGTTCTGTCACGAGCCGCTTGCGCTGTTTGTGCGACTAAATGCAGACTGATATCGTCATGATCGGTCATACTGCAGGCTCTCATTTGCAAGTGCACTGATTGCATGCCAGTCTCCGATAGGCTACAAACCTGGCATTTATTCAGTTGATTGCTCTTGTAAGTGCGCCAGATTTGTGCCAGTTATTATCATGTCTGCATTGTAATGCACAACTTTGCCTCTCCTTGTTATAAAACAACGTGCATCCAAACAACTTTAGCCAATGCAACCTCCTATGTCAGTGTTGCTTTACGAATACTATAGCATATTGGATTATCAAAAATTGTTAAGTGTGTGTGTTGTCATGTAGGCTATAGACTGATTGTCTTGGCTTGCATCCATGAAATATTGTAATGTTATCGGCCTACTGCATATTGAGAAAATTTTGATCGGTATTGCGCAACAATCGGGAGATGGGGACACTTCAAGTATATTTTTCTAAAATATATTTTTCTAAAATATACTAAAGTACTATTATTTTAAAGTGTGTTAAAAGTTGTATTGTGAAAATAGGTAAAAGCATGATGCTAATATACTTTTAATATATTTAAAGATAGTAAAATTTTTGTTAGTATAATTGCAATGTACTATTGAAAATGGGAATATATTTCAAATACAATAAAGTATACTTTTTTTCCACTAGGGGAGTAATGCGAGGTACTGCTGTTATTTACACTACACCATGATGCACTAAGCTACTTCTGACGTCACAAGTTGCGTAAGTTGAGCTTTAGGCGCAAGTAGACTGCGTAAGTGCGTATGGCCAAATATTTTTCTTACACAAACTCATCGCTTTGCTTCAGAAGGCCTTTATTAACCCCCCTGAGCCATGTGGAGTTCGTTTATGATGGATGGATTCACTTTCGCCAAAGTTCCACTAATGCCAAAGAAATTTTAGAATTTATTCAAAAGAATGTTGTGGTTGATAGTATCAAATGCAGCACTTAGGTCCAGTAACACTAATAGAGAGATATAACCACATCCTTGCAGATTCCATTTCTTTCTAAAAAGGATCACAGTTGTGAGTATACTGCCTTTTCTAGTATTTTTGACAGAAAAGGTAGATTTGAGAATGGGCTGTAATTAATTAATTCTTTAGGATCAAGTTGCGGTGCAAGTAAATCATTTCATAAAATCATTACTGCTGTGCTGTTTGGAAACGTCTGAAGGTGAAGCTTTATTCCGTGTATCAAACAAATACTTCGAGTTGTGTTTGTTCTTTTCTAAGAGAGTCGAAACGTAAGCAGATCTATCAGTTTGTATGGCCTTTCTGTATGCCATAACACTTTCCTTCCACAAAATGCAAAATACCTCTAGTTTTGTTTTCTTCCTGCTACGCTCCATTTTTCGGGCTGCTTTCTTGAGGACCAGAGTATGCTCGACATACCATGGTGTCTGATTATTAGCACAAAGGAGCAACCATGTCTAAAGTGCTGGAAAAGAGACAGTTAATAGTTTCGGATGCAACATCGAGTTCTTCTAAGCTATCTGGTGTGCCGAGTTGTAGAAACTGATCAGGAAGATCCATTATTTATAAAGCAATCTTTAGTGGTAGAAGTGATAGTTCTGCCATATTTGTAACAGGAGGTTTGTTTTGCAGCCTTGGCTAAATGGAGTATACACAAGACTAGATAATGAACTGAGATGTCATCGCTCTGCTGCTGAATTTCAACATCGATTCCATGAGACAATATTATATCTAAAGTATGATTGCAACAATAAGTGGGTCTTGACACGTGTTGTCTCCAATAGAGTTTAGAATGTATGTAAATGCCAATCCCAATGCATCTTTTTCATTGTCTGCATATTAAAATTACCAACAATTAAGACCTTGTCTGCAGCTACTAATTCTGATAAAAATATCTGCAAATTCGTTAAAGTCTGTATGGTGCCCTGGTGACCTGTATACAGTACCCAGTAGAAATGTCAAATGGGATTTATCCCTTACACTGGATAATTACATAAAGCACCAACACTTCAAAAGTATTTTACTTCAAACTAGACCTCTGAGTAATACTGGAAATATTACTTTAAATTACAGCAACATTCCTGACCTGGGCCGCAGTTATTCAAGTTTCAACTCTAAAGTCATATTACTAGAGAGAAGAGTGGCAGGAGGGATGAAGACCATCTCTTTTCAACAGGTCAGGTCTGCCTCAAAAACTTTTTCAATTGTCTATGAACCCAATGTTATTATGAGGACACTATTTCTACAGCCAGCCATTGAGTGACGACAGTCTGCTATGTATCTCATCACTCCAACAAACAGGAAGGGGGCCAGAGGATATTACAGTGTCTGACATCGTACTTGCAAGTTCACACAACTCTTTAATGTTATTTTTTAATGATTTCTGACTGGTGAAGTCGGACATCATTAGTGCCAATATGAATAATAATCTTAGAGTATTTATGTTTAACATTAGCCAGCATTTTTTTATTTGCTTTGATGTCAGGTGCTCTGGCTCCCGGTAAACATGTGACTATGGTGGCTGGTGTCTCTATTTTCATATTCCGTACAATAGAATCACCAATAACTAGGGCACTTTCAACATGTTTCTCAGTGGTTGTGTCACTGAGTGGGGAGAACCTGTTTGATGTTCTAATCGGAACACAACAGCAGCGTTCTGAAATCTTTTCTGTCAGGCTGACGATTTCCCTGCATTTATCACTTGTGAAATCATTGCTGACAGAGAAGGCTACGCTAAACATGTGGTAGGCAGTGCAAATGACAATAACAGGAGATGAAGCCATGACTCACCATGTTTGTTGAATTATCCCAACTTACCACAGTTGTTTGATGAACTCGTAAAAAAGGAGCTAGCGAGAGAAAAGAAGACAGTAAGCATGACAATTTAACAGTCTAGTGAAATGCTAACGCGTTGTGCTAGCGATAGCTATTAGATTAAAAGCTAGCGATGTCAGATTAATGTGATATGCAATATTAGACAATATCAGATATATGGTGATGAGTAAGTTATTCTTAGCAATATAAACAATAAGGAATTATAGTAAACAGAGATTAACAATAAATCTACAAACACAAACCACTCAGCAGGGAGGCAGACAGGAATCGGAAACAATTAGACTTAAAATAAATGTGAATGATATCTAATAAAAAAAAAAAAAATGTTTTTACCTTATTGGAATTGAAATTAGTAATTGATAAGAATCAGAATAGATAAAATTCAAATGATACCCAACCCTATTCCTTACCACTATCTTTTTATTATTTGTTTAATAATTTTAATAGAAACCGGAATCGGAACCAAGATATATCAAAGATATAGCATACTCTAATTTTGGGTCAACGACGTTAACTTCACATTATCATAACTTTTGAAAAACTAAGAATCTGACAAAATTTGAAGGCAGAGTAGTGAAATCTTAAAATAAGATATTGAATTTGATCAGCTTGAGGGGAGTAAGTTTTTTTTTTTCTTTTTTCTTCTTCTAGGATTTAAAAGAGTTACAACTAAAAGAAAAGTGAAATTTTGAACTGGTGGTGGCACTACTGAGTTTGACCTAGAGACCCCCAAAGTTGGTCAGATTCAAGATCACGTGCTAAATTTCATTATTTTCATATGTATGGTTCATATGGCTGCCATAAACAGCCGTCAGGGATAGTCAGGTCCGAATCTTCAAGATTGTGTAACCCTGTAGGCATTTTTGAGGAAAAGTTGTTATACCACATTTTTAGAAAGTTCAATGTCTCCTGAATAAGGATCCACCGTATAACATTGAAATAAGGGTCCCATTTTCTTGTAATTGTTATTGAAACAATAGGTGCATTATTCACAGCCGAAACACTACAGGTGGATAGGGTAAAAATTTTAAGTTATAGATATCACCATAAAACCTTTCCAGTTTTTCACTTACATAGAGACAGACATTTTATTTATTACAAGTTTTCTGAAATGTCATGTTTACATATGCAAATGAGGCATACCAGTGTATATATATATATATATATATATATATATATATATATATATATATATATATATATATAATTCGAGGGGCAGGCATACCAGTACGTGGTTCTCCCTTTCGGGCTAGCCCTGTCTCCTCGCGTCTTCACGAAGGTTGTCGAGGCAGCCCTTGTTCCTCTCGACGACTGGCTGATCCTAGGTCACTCTCGAGACAAGGTTTGCGAACACAGGGACCTAGTGCTCCGGCACCTAGCTTGTCTGGGCCTACGGGTCAACTGGGAGAAGAGCAAACTCTGCTCCGTGCAGAGGATCTCTTTTCTCGGTATGGAAATCGACTCGGTCGCCATGTGCGCGCAGCTTACGAGCGAGCGCGCGCAGTCACTGCTAACTTGCCTTCGTCAGTTCGAGGGCAAGAGTGCGGTTCCACTGAAACTATTTCAGAGGCTCCTGGGGCATATGGCATCCGCAGCCGCAGTAATGTCGCTCGGTTTGCTTCATATGAGACCGCTTCGCGATCAAGTCCCGAGGTGGGCATGGCAACACGGCACGCTCCGAGTCCCAGTGACTTCGACCTGCCGTCAGACCTTCACCCCGTGGACGAACCTCAGTTTTCTATGGGCTGGAGTGCCCATAGAACGAGTTTCTTGGCATGTTGTTATATCAACAGATGCCTCCACAATGGGCTGGGGCGCCATGTGCAATGGACATGCTGCCGCGGGCTCCTGGACAAGACCCCAGCGCCTTTGGCATGTCAATTGCCTCGAGTTGCAGGCTGTACGTCTCACCCTGCACCGCTTCTGTGCGTTGCTCAGGGGTCAGCACGTATTAGTCCGATCAGACAATACCGCCACAGTAGCGTACATCAACCGACAAGGTGGTCTGCGCTCCCGTCGTATGTCGCAACTCGCCCGCCACCTCATCATATGGAGTCAGAAGCATCTGAGGTCGCTTCGAGCCATTTATATCCCGGGAGACCTGAACCGTGCAGCCGATCTGTCTCGGTTTTGGCCTCTCGCTGGAGAATGGAGACTCCATCCCCAGTCGGTTCAGCTGATTTGGGATCAGTTCGGGGACGCACAGGTAGATCTGTTTGCCTCCCACGACTCGTCCCACTGCGACCTGTTTTATTCTCTGACCGAGGGCACGCTCGGCACGGATGCACTGGCGCACAGCTGGCCGCGGGGCCTCTGCAAGTATGCGTTTCCCCCAGTGAGCCTTCTTGCGCAGACTTTGCGCAAGATCAGGGAGGACGAGGAGCAGGTAATTTTGGTTGCCCCGTATTGGCACAACCGCACCTGGTTCCAAGAACTAGTACTCCTTGCGACAGCACCTCCCTGGCCAATTCCTCTGAGAAAGAACCTGCTTTCTCAGGGACGGGGCACCCTATGGCACCCTCGTCCCGATCTTTGAAATCTCCATGTGTGGTTCCTGGACGGGACGAGGCAGGTTTGAGTACCCTACCACCAGCGGTGGTGGCTACCATCACTTCCGCTAGAGCATCGTCCATGAGACATGCCTATGCGTTGAAGTGGAACCTCTTCATCAACTGGTGTTCTTCTAAACTTCAAGAACCCACGAAAGGCCTGATCAGTGTCGTGCTTTCCTTCCTGCAAGAAGGGTTGGAGCGAAGGCTGTCTCCCTCCACCCTGAAAGTGTATGGTGCCGCCATTGCCACACATCATGATGCAGTTGATGGTAAGTCCATTGGAAAGCACGACCTGATCATCAGTTTCCTGAGAGGAGCGAGGAGACTGAATCCTCCTCGCCCTCCTCTCGTTCCCTCTTGGGACCTCTCAGTGGTTTTAACTGCTCTGCAGAGTGCTCCCTTTGAGCCTCTGCAATCAGTGGAGCTTAAGTTCCTGTCAATGAAGACAGTGCTCCTGGTTGCATTGGCCTCCATCAAGAGGGTAGGGGACCTGCAGGCATTTTCGGTTGATGAAGCGTGCCTGGAATTTGGACCGGCTAACTCTTACGTGATCCTGAGACCCCGGCCTGGATATGTGCCCAAGGTTCCCACCACACCCTTTCGAGACCAGGTGGTGAACCTGCAAGCGCTGCCCTCGGAGGAGGCAGACCCAGCCTTGGCACTGCTCTGTCCAGTACGCACCCTCCATGCTTACGTAGACAGAACGCAGTGTTTCAGGACTTCAGACCAGCTCTTTGTCAGTCATGGTGGGAAGCTGAAGGGAAAGGCTCTCTCCAAGCAAAGGTTGTCTCACTGGATAGTTGACGCCATTGCTTTGGCTTACCAGCAGCAAGGTCGACCATGCCCCCTTGGTGTGACGGCCCACTCCACCCGGAGTGTGGCATCCTCTTGGGCTCTAGCGCATGGCGCCTCGCTAACAGACATCTGTAGAGCTGCAGGCTGGGCGACACCTAACACGGCCTCTGGGCGACCCCCACGTGTGTAGTCCACTGTAAGCCTCTCTGAGCATGTGTCTTTCCCTCGGCAAGCCACCTTGCCACCCCGGGGTTTGAAATATTCCACCTGCGGCTGGACACCCCAGTGATTCTCAATATGCAGCCCCCTGGGGTCATGTGTATTCCAAGTTCCCCCCTTCGGGCTGGGCATAATTGCATATTTCCACTGATATATGCTTCCCAGTGTACCTTGGTACCTTGGCATAATTCCAGCAGCCATTTAAAAACTGTCCCTTTCATGTTAATGTTGTTTTTTCATTGTTTACATGTTTAAATATTCTGAGAATGCATAGTTTAGTTATAATGTTTAATGTTTAAACTGCAATAAATGCATTAAAACATTTATTTATTTATTTTTTGGCAGCCATTTTGTTTTTATTGTTTATGCCAAAACAGTGATGTTTACAACTTGTTATACGGCAGAAATGGATTCAGCACCTAAAAATCATATAGAAACAACACTTGAAGTACTTTTCCTCAAAAATGCCTACTGCATCTTATCCAGGGCTATTTATCTATTTTGGGACTCGACTAGGAAGAATAATAAAGATGAATGAAAAAGAAACCGACAGATACAGTACAATAGAGGCTACACGCCTTCAGTGCTTGGCCCCTAATATGAAAACCAATCATTACAATAGGGGCTATACACCTTCTGTGCTTGGACCCTGATATGTAGAAAACTAATAGAAACACTACTGTGTTAAAATTTTGTCATAAATAACCTCATATTCATTATGCTTTCCCTTAAAATTCTCATGAAGATTTAAACATGGGTCCCTGGAAAATTGCAAAATTGTTTTAGGCTGAACAAAAGTACCTTACATTATCACTCTGTTATTATAGTCAGGACTCAGAAAGGGGTGTCCAATCTTGTTAAATGATTTTTGAATGTATGGAAGTCTCTGATACATAAATCTGCAAACAGTTGATCGCTGATCAAAGCTTTTCATTTGTATTCCATTTGGCTTCAAGTTTACATTTCTCCTCACTAAATCCAGGGTGAAATTATATGCAACAAATTATTGACTGCTAAGACCTTTACAATAGTAAGAGTTCAATCAAGTGTTTGTACAAAAGAAATATGAGAAAAGATACAGTATTAAAGTGCAGAAGAGACAATCAAAACAGTTAATAAATAAATAAAATAAAAAACAATTAATGAAATTTGTTCCATGGATCTGCTCCACTCCTGGAGCTAGTTAGTTTCTCTACTGTAGGACAGCCAGAACATGAGGATTCATAGTAATGACTGTCCATATCAAAGAATTTTCCAGTGAATTTAACCATGCAATGGCTGCAAATTAGTTTTCCGAATCCATAATTCATTCAGTTAGATCTGTAAAACTATTTATTTTCATGACATTTTCTTTTGTTGTGCATTCAAATCCTCTAACAATGCAGATAAATGTAATCCTTTTAAGAACATTCTTTTTTAGGGAGTGTAAATTGATCTCTGTGTTTCAACAGCCTTGATCACAGTCAGATGAAAGAGGAAAGATGGGAGACATAATATTTGGATGATTTGCTGAAAATAAAACCCCATCAACTATCCAATCTTGTTAAATGATTTAGTAACACATGGTAAAATTAAAGTTTCCCCTATATTGTGCGTTTATTTCTGTTTGGAAGTTTTCTCAACTACACGGAGCTTCTTATCCACAACATTCTGTGTAGAAGCCAATTCTTTAGCTTTTCGCTCAAAAAAAGAACATTTTTGAATATTACTGTCATCAACTTAAGATTTTTTTTGAGAGTTTGCTGTTTATCGGCTGACAGTTAGTTGGGCGGGCAAGATACAAATTTTCCATGTAGTTGCTGAGGCTGTGGTGAAATGACTGATAGATCAGCGCCACACATTATGTTCAGCAGGGTTTCACCAAGAAAAATGTAAATTTAGATTTAGGGTCCAATTCTCACGAATGACTAACTATTAACTACGACTTTTGCCTCAAACTCATAATTACTGCTGATTAATAGTTTGTACGGTAGTTGTTAAGTTTAGGTATTGGGTATGATCAGGGATGTAGAATATTGTCATACAGAAAAAGGCATTATAATATGCTTTATACTGTAAGTACTAATAAACAGCCGATATCCTAGTAATATACATGATAATAAGAAACTAGTTAATAGTGAGAATTGGACCCTAAACTAAAGTGTTACCATTACTTTTTTAGAATTTTAGCATGCTATTTTATTTAAAATAATGTATTAATTATACAATTAATAAATTATGGGAATATATTTAAATTAATTTTAAGTTATCTCACTGGCCCCCTGTAGGACCACTGAGGCCCCCTAGTTGTCGCGGCCACCCGTTTGAGAACCACTGTTCTAGGCTTATTTTCAATTATGTAAACAGCGTTGAAACTGCCGTCACATCACTGTTTTTCATCTGCACAGACAAATGACCTAATGTACTCTACAACAGCTGTTCTGCTTGCTATTGCATTTACAAACAAATGTACAACACCATCAGATAAGGATTCTAGGACAACTAACAGACACCTCAAGCGTGGGAAGAACAAGACTTTACAATAGTCCACAGCTAGTTTCTGCCCTGCACCCATCTTGAGATTAGGCCTAAGTCAAGTCACCTTCATATAGCACTTTTAACAATATAGATTGTTTCAAAGCAGCTTTACAGTGATAATAGGAAATAAAGTAACAGAGATTGTTTTGGCTTTACAGCAGCTCAAGAATAAAGTTATTGTCCAGCTAAAGTTAGTTTTAATTGATTCACTTCCGTCAAAACGATCAGTAGTTATTAACTTAGGGGCCGCTGACACGACACCGTTCGAACCGAAAAACCTCAAGTTCTCTCTGCGCAAACTTTAAAAATGCAAACCTGTGAGAACGGTGATGGCGTGCACATGCGTATTACGTGGTTAGTCTATAGGTATGCGTGTTTGAATATATATGTGCGCAGGCGTGTAGTCTTTCTTTACAAACCAAACATAATACTCATAATAACAGAATTTTTATCGCTTCCGCGTTGCCACGTGAACTGGAATTATCCCAACAACGTTTTATCTGTACAGAGGTAAAGGAAAGGGAAGGAGGCCTTAACAGGGGAGAGACTAGTTGACACTTCAGGATTGCGTTGTCGTCGCGTCCAGGCGCAGGTCCTTCATCAGATCTGGATACGGCCTGGATCTGGCGGACTGCGGTAAACCTCGGGATAAACAGAGAGACTAAAGCCCCTTTCACACAGAGATTCCGGAAAATACACGGATAAAGTGACCCGGGATTTGAACCGGGTTCGTTTGATTTTGGCTCATTCACACTGCCAGTGATTTTCCGGAATCAGAGAGTGCGTTCACACACAACCCGTAAAAATCCCGTAAAGACTCGTGACATTGATGTGACTTGTAATGTCTCAGCAGCGTCTTAAGTTTGCTGATGAGCTGCGATTTCTCTCTCGAGAAACCACGCTTGTGCATTTTTTACTCTGATTCGATCATAAACTTGCGCATTACGTACCGTTTCACAGCTGGCGAACGATCCCGCGCTTCAGCGTCATCACTACAACACGGCATTATTACGGATTTTGTTCACACAGCGCGCGTTCCGGGACTGAACACGGCAATGTTACTAGGTCCCCAACCCGGCATCGATCCCGGCATCAATCCCGGGTCGTGTTTGCGTTCACACAGAAGGCGCTCTGGCAATTTGCCGGCAATTTCCCGGGTTCAAAGCGCTGTGTGAAAGGGGCTTAATAGTAGCGTAGATGCCATCCTTCTTATGATGCAAAGAGTACATCAGGATTTATGGGATGTGTTCCCGGTTCTGGCTGACCTAATCTATGCAGCCTAACATTGAATTATAGAAGTCTATAATGTGTTATGTGTATGCTAGGTCAAAGAGATGTGTTTTTAGTATAGATTTGAACTGACAGAGTGTGTCTACTTCCCGGACAATGTTGGGAAGACTGTTCCAAAGTTTTGGTGCTAAATAGGAAAAGGATCTACCACCTGCAGTCGATTTTGATATTCTAGGTATTATCAACTGGCTGGAATTTTGAGATTGCAATAGACATGAAGGACTATAATGCGTTAAGAGCTTGCTCAAGTACTGCAGAGCTAAACCATTTAGTGCTTTGTAAGTAATCAGCAATATTTTAAAATGTATACGATGTTTAATAGGCAGCCAATGCAGTGTTGACAGAATGGGGCTAATATGATCATACTTCCTGGTTACCACCCATAATAGCATTATAATAATCTAGCCTTGATGTCATGAACGCATTAACTAATTGTTCAGCATTTGTCAATGAGAGCATACGACGTAATTTATATATATTTTTAAGATGGAAAAATGCGGTTTTACAGATACTAGACACGTGACTTTCAAATTAAAGATTGGTATCAAAGAGCACACCCAGGTTCCTAACCGACGACGAAGACTTGACAGAGCAGCCATCAAGTGTTAGACAGTATTCTAGGTTATTACGTGAGGAAGTTTTTTGTCCAATAATTAGAATCTCTGTTTTTTCAGAATTAAGTAGTAGGAAATTACTAGTCATCCAATTTTTTTATATCAGCTATGCATATTCCATTAATTTTGTGAAATGGTAAGTTTCGTCAGGGCGTGAAGAAATATAGAGCTGAGTATCATCAGCATAACAGTGAAAACTAATGCCATGCTTCCTAATGATATCTCCTAAGGGTAGCATGTACAGAGTGAACAGCAACCAATTTTTTTGGTACATACCCTAATGACAAAGATGAATGAATGATATTAAGAAGAGGATCTATGACCTCTGGAAGCATCTTTTTCAATAGCTTAGTCTCTATAGGGTCTAACATACATGTTGTTGATTTAGATGATTTAAAGAGTTTAGGAATTTAAGTTCTTCCTCTCCTATAGCAATGAATGAATAAAAAAAAAATTCTCAAGGAGACTACAATGCACTGCCTGATGCGATGCTGTAGTAGACGGTTGCATAGTTATAATTTTCTCCCTGATATTATCAATCTTGTTAGTAAAGAAGTTCATAAACTCATTACTGCTGTGCTGCTTGGAAACGTCTGGGGTTGAAGATTAACATACATACATGGGTCAATGATGTGACGGGTCATTTTTTTGTCCAAAGGCCTTAATAATAATAATAAAAAAAAGATATAACATCCAAAGTATGTAAGGTAGTACAACTTGATCTCTTTTACTGAATCCAAAAGGTTTTAATTATATTTTACTACATATAAAGGTATTTTAAAGATTTTGAAGTGTCAAAAGGTCATTCGGTAAAACCGATATAGTAAATATTTAAATGGAATAATATTGTTTTTAATAACTAAAGGAACTACAATAATACAAATATAAAGCAGATAAGGCTCTTTTTTTTACATTTCCCCTTTTCTCCTTTCCCTGTGCAATGTTTTACTTGAATATGTTGGAGTGTTTAGAGTAGTCCAATAAATGATTACATTTATGAGATCAGTGATAATTTTATTTAATATTTCTTCTGTGGTACACACTATATACTATCTCAACATCAATGTCAAATCAGTTTTTAACTTTCAAATCAGTGGTTAAACCGAATGACTTTTTTGGTGACAAATTTTTTCCATCTTGTAAAAAATGACAAAAAACAGTGTTAATTGATTGTACAAACCACAACATTTTATTGTTAACACCTAGGTAAACAAAAAAATGGTTTCAAATATAGTTATATCTCCATTCTATTTTTTTACACTTTTAAAAACCTTATTCGTCACATACATACATACATCTTCTTCCGCTTATCCAGGGCCTGGTCGCAGGGGCAGCACTCTAAGCAGAGATGCCCAGACTTCCCTCTCCCTAGACACTTCCTCCAACTCTTCCGGGGGGACACTGAGGTGTTCCCAGGCCAGCCGGGAGACATAATCTCTCCAGCGTGTCCTAGGTCTTCCCCCGGGGTCTCCTCCTGGTGGGACGCACCCGGAACACCTCCACGGGAAGGCATCTAGGAGGCATCCGGAACAGATGACCGAGCCACCTCAGCTGGCTCATCTCGATGTGGAGGAGCAGCGGCTCTACTCTGAGTTCCTCCCAAGTGACCAAGCTCCTCACCCTATCTCTAAGGGATCGACCAGCCACCCTGCGGAGAAAGCTCATTTCGGCTGACCCACAGCTCATGACCATAGGTGAGAGTAGGAACGTAGTTTGACCGGTAAATCGAGAGCTTCGCCTTGCAGCTCAGCTCCTTCTTCACCACGACAGACCGGTACATCAACCAAATTACTGCAGAAGCTGCACCGATCCGTCTGTCAATCTCCTGTTCCATCCTTCCCTCACTCGTGAACAACAAGTCTGACTTACTGCCGGTAATGTGAACCCGGTCGTACAGGGACCAGACAGCCCTTAGCAAAGGGCCCCAGACCCCATACTCCCAGAGCACCCTCCACAGGACGCTGCGAGGAACACAGTCGAATGCCTTCTCCAAATACACAAAGCACATGTGGATTGGTTGGGAAAATACTCATGAACTCTCCAGCACCCTGGAGAGGGTATAGAGCTGGTCCAGTGTTCCACGACTCCATGAATCCGAGGTCTGCTATCGGTCGAATTCTCCTCTCCAGTACCCTGGCATAGACTTTCCCGGGGAGGCTGAGAAGTGTGATCCCCTTGTAGTTGGAACACATCCTCCGGTCCCCCTTCTTAAAAAGAGGGACCACCACCCCAGTCTGCCAGCCCAAAGGTACTGTCCCCGACCACCACGTGATGTTGCAGAGGCGTGTCAGCCAAGACAGCCCCGCAACATCCAGGGACTTGCAGATCTCATCCACCCCCGGTGCCTTGCCACCGAGGAGTTTTTTTGACTACACCTCTGTGACTTCAGCTTGGGTAATGGACGAGTCCACCTCCGAGCCCTCGACCTCTGCTTCCTCAATGGAAGACGTGTCGGTGGGATTGAGGAGATCCTCGAAGTATTCCTTCCACCGTCCGACGATATCCCCAGTTGAGGTCAACAGCTGCCCACCTCCACTGTAAACAGTGTTGGTAGGGCACTGCTTCCCTCTCCGGTACCCATCAGCTGCCTCGGGAGTCCCACAAGCCAACCAGGCCTGATAGGACTCCTTCTTCAGCTTGACGGCATCCCTTACTTACGGTGTCCAGCACCGGGTTCGGGGATTGCCGCCTCGACAGGCACCGGAGACCTTACGGCCACAGCTCCGAGCGGCCGCTTCGACAATGGAGGTGGAGAACATGGTCCACTCGGACTCAATATCTCCAGACTCCCTCGGGATCCGGTCGAAGCTCCGCTGGAGGTGGAAGTTGAAGATCTCTCTGACAGGGGACTCGGCCAAATGTTCCCAACAGACCCTCACAGTACGTTTGGGTCTGCCGAGTCTGTCCAGCTTCCTCCCCTGCCATCGGATCCAACTCACCACCAGGTGGTGATCAGTTGACAGCTTCGCCCCTCTCTTCACCCGAGTGTCCAAGACATACTGCCGGAGGTCGGATGAAACGACCACAAAGTCGATCATCGACCTCCGGCCTAGGGTGTCCTGGTGCCACGTGCACTGATGGACACCCTTATGCTTGAACATGGTGTTTGTTATGGATAAGCTGTAACTAGCACAGAAGTCCAATAACAGAACACCGCTCGGGTTCAGATCAGGGGGGCCGTTCCTCCCAATCACGCCCCTCCAGGTGTCACTGTCGCTGCCCACGTGGGCGTTGAAGTCCCCTAGTAGAATGACGGAGTCCCCAGTTGGAGCACTTTCCAGCACCCCTCCCAGAGACCCCAAGAGGGGCAGGTACTCTGAACTGCCGTTCGGCCCATAGGCACACACGACAGTGAGAGACCTATCCCCGACCCGAAGGCGCAGGGAAGCGACCCTCTCGTTCACCAGGGTGAACTCCAGCACATGGCGGTTGAGCTGGGGTGCTATAAGCAAACCCACACCAGCCCTCCGCCTCTCACCATGGCCAACTCCAGAGTGGTAGAGAGTCCATCCTCTCTCAAGGAGTGTGGTTCCAGAGCCCAAGCCGTGCGTGGAGGTGATCCTGACTATCTCTAGTCGGTACCTCTCAACCTCACGCACAATCTCAGGCTCCTTCCCCACCATCAAGGTGACGTTCCACGTCCCTAAAGCTAGTTTCCGTGTCCAGGGATCGGGTTGCCGGGGCCCCCGCCTTTGACTGCCGCCCGATCCACTATGCACCGGTCCCTTACTGTCCCTCCTGCAGGTGGTGAGCCCACGGGAGGGCAGCCCCACGTCGCTCCTTCGGGCTGAGCCCAGCCGGGCCCCATGGGGAGAGGCCCAGCCACCAGGCGCTCGCATGCAAGCCCCAACCCCGGGCCTGGGTCCCCGGCTGCGCCATGCCGGGCGACTTCACGGTCCTTGATTTAGCTTCTAACATAAAGGGTTTATGAACCGCTCTTAGTCTGACCCGTCACCTAGGACCTGTTTACGCTTGGGAGACCCTACCAGGGGCATATAGCCCCGGACAACATAGCTCCTAGGATCGTTCGGGTACTCAAACCCCTCCACCACGATAAGGTGGCAGTTCAAGGAGGGGTCTTCAAAAATTGAATTTAGCTACTGTTTCAAATAAATACCTAGTTTTGTTTATTTTCTTCTAATAGGGCCTCTCTGTACGCAAATGTGCTCTCTTTCCATGAAATGCGGAAAAACTCTAGTTTCGTTTTCTTCCAGTTGCGCTCCATTTTTCTTGCTGCTCTCTTAAGGGCCTGAGTGTGCTCGTTGTACCACGGCGTTGGACTATTTTTTTTTATCTTCTAAGGCTTAAGGCCCCAATATACTCACGGCAAAGTTCTTTTTCATTCTTCGCTTTGGGGTAAAACATTCAAAATACTTGATCAGCGATATAGCAATATAGTGTTTTATGTAAATGAGTGGGAAGGATGATTTTAACATAATTTTGTATAAAAAATTTGTCTACAGCATCCAGTACTCAAAAGTCTTGTGAACAAATGTTTTGTCACATTGGTTTGGATTTTGTTGCATGTTAAGGTTTCATGTCTTTTATTTTTAAGGTTAGTCACAGTCATGGTTTCCTGGTTTGTCGTGATTCCCTTGCCCTCGTGTGATCTTGTTATGTGCTTTCGCTGTTTATGTGTCTTCTTCAGATTGGTTCCCTTGTCTATGTGTCTCTATGTTCTCATTAGTTCATTGTTCATTGCTTCCAGGTTCGCCTTAAGTCATTAGTCTTTGTGTATAAATAGCCCTTATGTTCCTATTGTCTCTTGTCTAGTATTGTTCCCTATAACCACTGTTGGTAAGTGTTATGTTCATAGTCAAGTCAAATCAATTGTGTGTTTTGTTCATGTTGGGATTAATAAACTGCACTTGGGTTCCCTATCGTCCGGTCACTACGACGTACGTCGTGGTGAACGACGAATAGGAATAGGAATCTCGCTAGAGAGGCCAATCTACTTCGAGTGAAATTAAAACAAGCCAATACACATTGGCGTGCAATCATTTGCATCAGCTGCGCAGCCTCGCAGCGCGGGTATTTAACGAGCAGCTGGTGTGATTGCACTTCAGCTTTTTGCTTCGGAGCCAAGCACTTCAATGCGTTCTACAGTACAGAGTGTGACTTTGACGAGCCTTATTGGACCTCTCCTTCCCGGTGCGGGCGTTACAACATGGCAGCGCGAGCAGTCTTCTTTTCTTCTCTCTTCTTTTCTCTGTCTTTTTTGTTTTTGTTACATACTGAGCAAACAAAAAAGCTGTTATAACAGCTGGTAAGGTGCGCCATCAGAGCGCTTAAAAGCTGTTTTTACAGCTGGTAAGACCTGCCAGCGAGAGAGAGAGAGACAGCGCACAGACAGGTGCACATTCCTGTCTGTGTTCGCAGTGACTGTTCCAGCACCAGTGAGAGCAGTCCCTAAAAGAGCTTACACAGATAGAGAGCGTCTTTTTAAAGATGACTTTCTATCTGTGTGTTTCTGGATGCGGTCGTTACCTGGGTTCACGGGATGGTCACGAACGCTGCCTCGTGTGTCTGGGCATTAAACACGCTGAGGCAGCGTTTGTGGATGAGTCATGTACCCATTGTGGGTCGAGACTCACGTTCCTGCAAAGGGGCGGAGTCTCCGTGCCTCTGCCTCGATCCAATCCTCCTCAGAGGGTTGCTTCGGGCAGTGACATGGGTGACCTGAGGATTACGGTGAGCGCGTCTCCTTCGGGGAACCAACCCCCTAGGAACCCTCACCCCTCTCACTTCTCCGCGGATGACGACTCGGCACCGCTGCCTCCTTCGGGTGTGCCAGCGGTGCCTGAGACGGACCCGGAGATGATGGCCATGCTTTCCCGGGCCGCCAAAGGGGTCGGGCTCGTGTGGAATCCTCCACCGTGTCCAGAACCCTCGAGGTTGGATGATTGGTATCTCGGGGTGGCGCGTGCTGGTTCTCAGCAACCCACCCCAGTGCCTTTCTTCCCGGAAGTGCATGAGGAGCTTACGGGGACATGGACAGCACCTTTCACTGCCAGAAACCGTCCCGGTGGCTCCTCCTCCCTCACCACCCTTGATGGCGGGGCGGCTAAGGGATACACGCGTATCCCGCCAGTGGAACGGGCCGTTGCAATGCAGCTGTGCCCTAAGTCCACTTGGCGTGGAGAACCGTGTCTTCCTTCCCGGGCCTGTAAGTACTTGTCGGATTTAAACGGCAAGGCTTACAAGGCCTGTGGGGAAGCTGCCTCTGCCATGCACGCTATGGCGTTGCTGCAGGTCCATCAGTCCAAGGCACTGAAGGACCTGCACGAGGGTGGTCACGATCCCCAAGTTCTGCAGGAACTTCGCAACTTCGTGCGACGAAGGTGACCGCGCGGTCGGTGGGTCGTGCGATGTCCACCTTAGTGATCCAGGAACGCCATCTCTGGCTGTGTCTGGCCGACATGAGGGAGACCGACAAGCTCCGGTTCCTTAACTCCCCCGTGTCCCAGACCGGCCTCTTCGGCGACGCGGTCGAGAACTTCGCCCAGCAGTTCTTGGCTGTTCAAAAGCAGACTGAGGCCATCAAACACATCCTGCCGCGGCGGCCAGCTGCTGCCCCCACCCCACCGCCTGCGGCCCCTCAGTCTGCTCGTCGCCGAGGGCGGCCTCCTGCGTCTGCCCCTGCTCCCGCGCCGCCGCAGCAGCCTCCATCTAAACGGCGCCGTGGAGCCAGTCGCAGGCGGGCCGCCCCGCCCGTCCAGGACCCCGCTAAGAAGGGCGGCAAAGCCAGGAGCAAGCGGCCCTAGGACGGGCGACCCAGAGATGGCAGGGACTGCTCTCCAGGAGACGATGACTGCATCGCTCCATCCCCCGGAAGAGGGCCGGGTGGAAAATCCTTGGTTTCCTTTTGTTTTTGTTCCGCCGCTGGTCTTAAAACCAGCGGTACCCAAATTTTCAATAAAAGAGCAGTTTCTTCCATCTCTGGGTCCGAAGAGGGCCCGGAGAGCAGTGGGGGGAGAGAATCCTCACCACTCTCATCCGCCTCTTCTCTCGCCAGCAGGCAGCAGTGTGCAGTTCGAGAACGCAACCAAGCCGCCTCCTGCACCTCCGGCCTCGTGGAACCAGGTAAGTGTTGCACAGCACACTCAGACTCCGCTACGGGCCGCCTCCCAGAGAGAGCCTCCCGAGCCGAGCCCCTGTGTTCTACCTCGCTGCCCCACTCCGGGTACGCCTACGGTCCCTTTGGTCCCGCTTGTACGGTCTCTGCGAGCCTGGCTAGCGCTCCCCAGTCCGTCTCGCTGGCTCATTCGGACCATCAGGCTCGGCTATGCGATTCAGTTCGCCCGGCGTCCCCCCAAGTTTCGGGCCATCCACTCCACTACAGTGAGAGCAGCCGATGCCCATGTCTTGCGCGCGGAGATCGCAGTCCTACTGGCGAAGGACGCGATAGAGCCGGTCCCTCCAGCCGATATGAGGTCAGGGCACTACAGTCCCTACTTCATTGTACCCAAGAAAGGTGGTGGGTTACGACCGATCTTGGACCTGCGAGTTTTGAATCGGAGCCTTCACAAGCTACCTTTCAAAATGCTCACGCAGAAACGCATTTTCGAATGCATCCGTCCCCAAGATTGGTTTGCAGCGATCGACCTGAAGGACGCATACTTTCATGTCTCGATTCTTCCTCGACACAGGCCGTTTCTGCGCTTTGCGTTCGAGGGTTGAGCATATCAGTACAAAGTCCTACCCTTCGGGCTGGCCCTGTCTCCCCGTGTCTTCACGAAAGTCACGGAGGGGGCCCTTGTTCCCATGAGAGAACAGGGCGTTCGCATTCTCAACTATCTCGACGACTGGCTCATACTAGCACACTCTCGAGATCAGTTATGCGAACACAGGGACCTCGTGCTCAGGCACCTCAGCCAGCTGGGCCTTCAGGTCAACTGGGAGAAGAGCAAACTTGCCCCCGGGCAGAGGATCTCTTATCTCGGTATGGAGTTGGATTCGGTCGCACAGACAGCGCGCCTCACAGAGCAGCGCGCCCAGTCGGTGCTGAACTGCTTGAACACGTTCAAGGGCAGGACGGCGGTCCCTCTGAAATTCTTTCAGAGGCTCCTGGGGCATATGGCAGCGGCAGCAGCGGTAACTCGGCTCGGCCTGCTCCATATGAGACTGCTTCAGCACTGGCTTCACGGCCGAGTCCCGAGATGGGCGTGGCATAAACGATTGTTGGAAGCCCATCTGACCTTAAACTTGGCTAAGTGTGAGTTTGCTAAGGCAAGAGTAACTTACCTTGGCAAATTAGTTGGCCAGGGCCAAGTGCGGCCTGTGCAGGCTAAGATAGAGGCTATTTTGGACTTCCCACGGCCAAGTAATAAGCGGGAGTTACGCCGTTTTCTGGGGATGACGGGGTACTACCGTGGTTTTTGTAAGAACTTTGCCACTGTTGTCACCCCCCTAACTGATCTCCTTAAAGTGGAACGGAAATTTGTGTGGAATGTTGAGTGTGAAGCTGCATTTGATTCTGCTAAAGATCTTTTATGTCATGCTCCTGTGTTGTCTGCTCCGAACTTTGATTTACCTTTTAAGCTACAGGTGGATGCTAGTGGGGTTGGAGCCGGGGCAGTGTTGCTGCAAGAAGACAAGGCGGGAATTGAACATCCAGTGTGCTACTTTTCGAAGAAATTCACCAAATGCCAAAGAAACTACAGCACCATCGAAAAGGAAGCTCTTGCCTTGATGTTAGCATTGCAAAATTTTGAGGTCTATCTATGTAACGGTAATACGGGTCCTATTATCGTATACACTGACCACAATCCTCTCGTCTTCCTGTCTCGTATGGCAAACTCCAACCAGAGATTAATGAGATGGTCTCTTATTCTGCAAGAGTTTGTTCTTGATATAAGGTATAAAAAAGGAGTGGACAATGTAGTGGCAGATGCTTTATCAAGAGCTCATATTGATGACTAAACTGCTCATAAAATGTGCGGTAAGTCTTATTTCTTTTTTTTACAAACCAAGAGAGATCATGGTTTGTAACTACGGGTGGGGGTGTTACGTCCAGAGACGAAGTGATTTGATTTATATTTACTTCTAATGTGTCTTGTCTTTTTTTTCTTTTTTTTGCTCCTTCTACTGAATCTGCCTGGCAGGTAGCTGATCGCCCCAACTGTAACTGCTTACCAATTAAGAGTGAGCCAGCATAAAAGCAGAGCTCCAGCTATCAGACAGGGAGAAAACGTTCCCCCAAGAGCTTTCTCCAGAGCGTTGTCTTTCTCCTGCACAGCCTGTTGTTGCAGCTACAATTGGTGGTTATTGGGCTGCTGATTGTTCTTTTTTTGGTATTGTAGTTTTTCTTGTTATTGTTTCATTGTGACACTTTTTCAAATACTTACTTTTTGTTATGTTAGTTAAAGAGAGATATATTCTTTATCTTTTGAGTTTGTTGCTTGATTAATAGCTGCTATTATTAACATCCTCTTTAGCAGCTACCTTAATGTTTGCTCATTTGTGTTTTGGGTTTATTGGTTTTATTTGGAAGCTGTAGGGAGGTGGATGCCATTTTTGTTTTAACCTGTTTTCTCCTGTTTTGGGGCTAGTAAGGGAGTTAGGGTATAACTCTGTTATTTTTCTTTTCTTTTCTTTGTTAGTCTAGTTAGAGGTAAATATTTCAGTTATATTGTCTTGTTTATTATTTTGGCCTTATCCTCTCCTGAAACTATTGCTTCCTTTTGTGTTTTTCTTTATATTTGTTCCACGAGCTGTGAAATAAAATCCTTTTCTGGATACTTGTGGCTTGTGGTGCTGTGGCAGGACTTAGATTAACGCTCTTTAAAATTTGGTTTTACTTTTGTTGCGTCCCCATTTACCCCTAGACTTATGTGGGACGTAACAATTAGCCAGACCTTCAGTCCGTGGTCAGACCCCTCGTTCCTTCGGGCAGGAGTCCCCTTGGAACAGGTGTCCAGGCATGCTGTGGTTTTCACAGATGCCTCTGCCACCGGCTGGGGTGCCACGTACAACGGGCATGCAGTGTCAGGGGTGTGGACGGGCCCCCAACTGCACTGGCACATCAACTGCCTCGAGTTGTTAGCAGTACGTCTCGCTCTGAGCCGCCTAAAAAGGCCGCTACAGGGCAGAGACGTGCTGGTCCGAACGGACAACACTGCGACCGTTGCGTACATCAACCGTCAAGGTGGTCTACGCTCCCGTCGCATGTCGCAACTCGCCCGCCATCTCCTCCTTTGGAGTCAGAAGCATCTGAGGTCGCTTCGAGCCATGTATGTCCCGGTGTGCTCAACCGTGTGGCCGACGAGCTATCACGAGCTGTGCTCCCGGGAGAATGGCGACTCCACCCCCAGGCGGTTCAGCTGATCTGGAGAGAGTTCGGAGAGGCTCAGGTAGACCTGTTTGCCTCCTCAGAAACCTCCCACTGCCGGTTGTTTTACTCCCTGACCGAGGGAACACTCGGCACGGATGCACTGGCACACAGCTGGCCCCGGGGCCTCCGCAAATATGCATTTCCCCCAGTGAGCCTACTTGCACAGACCCTGTGCAAAGTCAGGGAGGACGAGGAGCAGGTCCTTCTGGTAGCTCCCTATTGGCCCACCCGGACTTGGTTCCCAGAACTCATGCTCCTCGTGACAGTCCCTCCCTGGCCCATTCCTCTGAGGAGGGATCTTCTGACTCAGAGACGGGGCACCCTTTGGCACCCGCGTCCGGACCTCTGGAAACTCCATGTCTGGTCTCTGGACGGGACGCGGAGGTTCTAGGTGACTTACCCCCAGAGGTACTTAACACCATCACTTCTGCGCTAGCGCCGTCTACGAGACGTGCGTACACCTTGAAGTGGAACCTGTTCGTCGAGTGGTGTTCCTCCCGCAGAGAGGACCCCCGAAGATGTTCGATAGGGTCAGTGCTTTCCTTCTTGCAGCAAGGGTTGGAGTGAAGGCTGTCTCCCTCCACCCTTAAAGTACATGCTGCTGCTATTTCAGCATATCATGACCACATAGATGGCAAAACAGTTGGGAAGCACGACCTGGTCGTCAGGTTCCTTAGGGGGGCGAGACGATTAAATCCTCCTCGTCCCCCCTCCATACCCTCTTGGGACCTTTCCCTGGTGCTCCGAGCACTTCAGGATGCTCCCTTTGAGCCTTTGCAGTCAGCAGACTTAAAGCTTCTCTCCTTGAAGACTTTGCTGCTGATTGCACTGGCCTCGATCAAGAGGGTAGGGGACCTGCAAGCATTTTCGGTTGACGAATCGTGCCTAGAGTTCGGGCCGGGTGACAACCATGTTGTACTGAGACCCCGGCCTGGCTATGTGCCCAAGGTTCCTACCACTCCCTTTAGAGATCAGGTAGTGAACCTGCAAGCGCTGCCCCAGGAGGAGGCAGACCCAGCCCTGGCTTTGCTCTGTCCCGTTCGCGCTTTGCGTATGTACGTGGACAGAACCCAAAGCGTCAGGACCTCAGACCAGCTCTTTGTCTGTTACGGAGGCCAGCAGAAGGGGAAGGCTGTCTCCAAGCAGAGGATGGCCCACTGGATAGTGGATGCCATCGCCTTGGCTTACGAAGCTCAAGGCGTGCCCTGCCCGCTCAGGTTGCATGCACACTCCACGAGAGGCGTTGCATCCTCTTGGGCGCTGGCACGTGGCTCCTCGCTAACAGATATCTGTAGAGCTGCGGGCTGGGCGACACCTAACACGTTCGCTAGATACTATAGCCTACGTGTAGAGCCCGTGTCCTCCCGTGTTCTCACCCTAAACGGGTAGAAGCACTGAGAGTACCGGCTCTGTCGGCTTGCTGCACCCTACTGTGCATCCTTATTGCTCCAGAGTCGAACCTGTTGAGTCCTCCAACACCCTCGGCACGGACATGGCGGAGCGTCCAGTGCCAGGCCTTTATCCGCTGAATCCTTGAGAACCGGGTCTAGGCTGGGTCCCATATGTGTATATTCTCCACGGCTGCTCCTATTTGGAAGCCCGTGTCTTCCCTTGGGCTAAGTCACCCATTATTCATATGTAGTACAACCCTTGGGTTAGTCCATATGTCTATTCCCACATAACTCTCCTTAAGAATGTGGCTCCCGCAGCGTTCCCCTCCCTCAGATCGGGCACGCTTTCCCAGTGTTATCCAATAATCTCACTGTATGGGTTATAACAGAACAACAGTGACGGATACTCTCGGTGTACACAGGGCGCTGGATGGGGTGCAGCAGCTGTGGCGCTTTGGTAGGGATTCCTATTCGTCGTTCACCACGATGTACGTCGTAGTGACCGGACGATAGGGAACGTCTCGGTTACATATGGTAACCCTCGTTCCCTGAGGGAGGGAACGGAGACGTACGTCCCGTCGCCACATCTGCTGCTACCCGCAGGGGCAACCAGCTTTTCAGGCTTGGCTCCTCAGCAAAAAACTGAAGTGCAATCACACCAGCTGCTCGTTAAATACCCGCGCTGCGAGGCTGCGCAGCTGATGCAAATGATTGCACGCCAATGTGTATTGGCTTGTTTTAATTTCACTCGAAGTAGATTGGCCTCTCTAGCGAGATTCCTATTCCTATTCGTCGTTCACCACGACGTACGTCTCCGTTCCCTCCCTCAGGGAACGAGGGTTACCATATGTAACCGAGACGTTCTCACTACGCTCGCCTCAATGGAATATCATTACATTTTTAGTATGCATTTTTATGGCCTTATTTCAGTGACTTAATTATTATTATTTTTTTCAATACACATAAACTGACATTGACATTTTCAGACTCACCTTAAGTGGCGTGACCAAAATTTCACTATATTAATTTGGTGCCACCTGTGAAACACCCACATAACTGGTGTCTCATGTGAGGTTATAAGTTAAAGGTGACATCTTTTTCTGTGTTTAAGTGCTACAATCGGGTCCCTGGTGCATATACTGTTGTGGCAAATTCAAAGTCTTTTTGGTTCGGGTCTCAAAGAAATCTTTCAGAGTCGAAGTTCCAGGTCTCAGAAGAATTAACTTTATTGACAAGCAACAAAGTGAGATGCCAGCTGGCCATCTGGCCATCTAAAGTTACCATTCCCAGTCCTCATGTCTTATACCTCTTATTTTTTGCCACTACTTGTGTCCTTGCCACCATTAAAAACATCTTCCCCTAGACCTTCTTTTATTGGTGGAACATCTCAAAACATCTTATATAACACATTTTTCTTCCAATGCTTCCCAACACTTTTTGGGTACTTTTCCATTCTCTTATCCTTGTGACCTATTTTTTTTTTTTTGCTTGGTATTACTGCATACAGACTTTTACATGAGACAAAGGAAATTCTCCAACAATACCAACCCAACTCAGAAAACGTGAAAAGTCACAACCCAGTAACTTTGTTTTGGTAAGCCTTTCTCTGCAAGCATGTCAAAAAATAAGGCGATCAGATTTCGCTCCCATTCTGACGTAGGAATGGGATCTTATTATAATATTACCACCCCTTAATCTGCATGCTTCCACCCACGGCACCGCCATTAGGTTTTCATAAGCAACAACAGTGTAACCAGTTCTGACACAATGGCAAAAGTTTGAGCAAAACATGCAAACTGTTCTGTCGTTGGCTGCACAGATGAGCACAGAACACCATTTAGAGTCCCAGCCTCAGATGAGACAAGAGAGCAGTGGATTCTTTTTGATTTCAATGGAAATCCCCCAGAAACAAATGAATCAATGTAACTCCACAACAACTAAATAAATGTATCCACTAACCATTCAAAAACGTCCAGGTGCGTCTAAATGTTGCAACCTCTTATGTCTCTCTGTAAGGCTGCACTCCTCTACTGGTTATTTCTGAGATTTTGGATGAGCTTATTAGCGTGTTTTGTTATTGTTTTAGAATGAAGCTCATGTAAAGGATCAACCCTCTTCTTATCGGCCGGGGAGCAGCAGCTCATTTGCATTTAAAGGGACACACACAAAAACAGAGCGTTTTTGCCCACACCCAAAGAGGGGCAAATTTGACAAGCTATAATAAATGATCTTGGGGGTATTTTGAGCTGAAATTTCACGGACACATTCTGGGGACACCATAGATTTATATTACATCTTGTGAAAAGGGGCATAATATGTCACCTTTAAATCATTACAGTTGCTTTGACATGGATGTACTTCTTGATTCTGTTTACTTAATCATTATTGTGAAAAAGAATACAAAAATGAAAACAAACCATCTTCACTGGTTTAACCAGCTTTACAGGTTAAAGCCAGTAAATCCATGGTGGTCAAGGATGGACAGCTTCAGTACATCAGAAGTTTTGCTAGTATAATTTTTCATGTAATATTAGAGAGCATGCTTATGTTTTATCCAAACAACACCGAAGACAAAATAAGTTTGATGGATATGGAGAAAGAGAGAGAGAAAAAAGGAAATGTAGAGTAATCTTTGCTTATCACAGAAATGTCACTGGAGCATTTATGGAAACCTCTGAGTCTTTTGCATCTTGGTTATTGTACAACATCAAATGGTGTTCCCTGACAACACATTCACATTTCAGACCCCCTGCTGCTCCCAGATGTCTTTGAAATGTGATTTATTCATTTGCATTCTTCATTAAATATAATCTCCAAACAGATGTGGGAAGACAGTGATTTGGTGATTTAATATGGTGCTAAATGCAAATTATGGATCCATCTAATGCAGTGGTTTGTAAACAGTGGAATCACTACTGTCACTTTATCACGCGGTTTGGACCTTGTTTTCCGTTTGCACTATTTCCCTGCCTGTTTGTCATCATAGTTACGGATTTGATTTCATCATTACAGCTCTGTTGTCACTATCACATTATGGGCCCTATCTTGCACCAAGCGCAATTGACTTTGTACACCTTTGTACACTTTGTACACACTTTGTACACACTTTGAGCATTTGTATGTAGCTCAACCATGACAGGTATACGACAGGACTGTGGAAATATACATTACAATCTTGTTTAAATATGCTAACAGGGTTATAAAGTTTTAAATTCTGAATTTAAGAATTGGCTCGCTTTCAGTTCCTGAGTGTGAATTCTAACTGAAAGTTCCTGAAAGTGTTTCACCCATGTCCATAACTTTGTCAATTTTATGTTAAATATATTTGAAAAGTAAATATAAATACAGTACAACTAAAGGTTGTTTAATTATAATTCTGTCATTTCAAATTAAAGTTTCAACTAGATGTACCGCATGGCGGTACAAAATATGACCGCCGCTCAGGCCTGCATTGGCTTTCCACAAAAATAAATGACGTGGAGCAATTTGGCTGTATTGCGTGTTTATGTATATAAGTTGTATATTTTAAAAGACTGTCTGGAGTATTCCTGTGGATCATGGATAATTTAGAGTTTTGTAATTATTTGCTATTACTATTTAAGTTTTATATCAAAAGTCATTAGTTTAGACACTTAACATCCGTAATGTGAAAATGTCACATTCATAACAGTGGTTTTCCCTACATAATGTATTATAAAAATGAGTTTCAAAAACACACTTATTGTGTTCAAGCAAGTCTTTTTCATGCTACATTGGTAACAACAAACAGCTTTTTAAACAAAAAACAAAAAATTCAACTCATTCCCACTGTACCTAGTAGAACAGTTAAGTAAATGTCCCATTGAAATTAATGGGATTTTATGGATTTAGGTGAAGAAAGTGTACACATAATACATTTTGGTCTGTACCATGAAGAGAAAACTGATTCAACTATATAAACTATATATTTTCTGAAAGCGTAGACTCTCAGGATGTGATCTAACATGGCATGAAACATGTCCCACCCACCTCATTAGTATACTGCCCAAGCATAACACATAAATACCAATGGTATTGGTAAATCGGGTATATGGCTGATACCTAAAAAAAGTAGTAGTATGTGCTTGTCTGTCTGTGTGTGTGTATGTGTGTGTGTTTGTGTATGCGTGTGTCTGTGTGTGTGTGTGTGTGTCTGTGCGTGTATGTATGCGTGCGTACATGTGTGTGTGCGCGTGTGTGTTTGTGTGTGTGTGTCTGTGCGTGTGGATGTCAGTGTGTGTGCATGCTTGCATTTGTTTGTATTCCTGCATGTGTGTGTGTGACAGTATCATCCTAAACCAGCAACCCTTCGCTCAACAGCACCATCTACAGGCCGATGAGTGTACAGTCACTAAATGTGCACATAAATGAATTTATTTTATACCCCTCCATGGATGAAATTCTACGAAACTTAGCATACCCCCAGAGGATGTCAAGTTAATCATACACATGAAATATGGTGCAGTTCTGAACATCTCAACTGAAGATAGGGGCGATTAAAGCGCGGGGGGAGAGTGGTCCCCGGGGACCAAACAAAATTTTTCTGTAAAAGTCTAGTGGGGCTACATGCCCACCAAATTTCATGTTCCCCGGTGTTTCGGTGTCCCTGGTATCGTTGACGAAAAATTCAGTAGATGACAAAAAAAAAAAAAAAAAAAACTTTGACAATCCCTATATGACCGCTTTCGCTAGCTATGCTAGCGGCGGTCATAATTAGTAGTAGTGTGTTTGAATGGGATCGCAACCTTTTGCATATTAACATGTTAAAATACAATGTAATCATTTCTAAATGTCAATAATGCAGTGTATATGTGTTTTTAAAAGCTACTCTGGTAGACTCCATGCACAGATCTTCTTAACTAAATAATGCACATTGATCATTGACCTTTATATATGGATTTTGCATGAATTTAAGCTTGAATTCCCCCAGCTGCTGTGGAAAATTCTCTAGCTTGTTAACTGGCCTTAAATGTTCACTATAAGCTCTACCACTGACCCTAGTATTAGCACAGCCCCAGCTTTCAGAAACACTACCCTGCTAGTGATAATGAATGTCACTTGGTGGGTTAGGGTGCGTATTACACCTCTTGCTGTAATAATTCTTGGCAGCAGGAACATCCTCCCCCCCTCTGGTTTTACAGATGCTAGAAATGTGGCTTTCAAATGAAAGATTGGTATCAAAGATTGGTATCACACCCAGGTTCCTAACCAACGACAAAGACTTGACAGATCAGCCATCAATTGTTAGACCGTATTCTAGGTTAGTACATGCGGAGGTTTTGGTCCAATCATTAGAAACTCTGTTTTTTCAGAATTAAGAAATAGGAAATTACTAGTCTGAAATTTTTGTATCAGCTATGCATTCCGTTAATTTCTTGAATTGGCAAGTTTCGTCGGGGCGCGAAGAGATATAGAGCTGAGTATCATCGGTATAACAGTGAAAACTAATCCCATGCTTCCTAATGATATCTCCCAAGGGTAGCATGTACAGAGTGAACAGCAATGGTCCTAGTACTGAGCCTTGTGGTACTCCATACTGAACTTGTGATCGATAAGAGATTTCTTAATTTACTGCTACAAACTGATAACAGTCAGATACGCATGATTTAAACCATAGGTCACTAACAGGCGGACCGCGGTCCGGGTCCGGACCCAGAAGCCGTCCAATATGGACCCCGACCTACAGCCAAAACCATAGGCGTTTTGTCCACAAACTAAAGTCCTTTGAACAAAAAACAATAACAAAAGAAAGCACAAAGCCTTTCTTTAAAGTGAATTTCGTTTTGTATTAATTGTATCTTAATTTTAATCAATGTTTCAACCACCTGCCTGGGTTTAATAAATAAGAAGTAAATATAAATATAACTTCTCAGCTGCTCGCTTGCAATAGTCACAAGCTCCACACAGTGACAGAGGCTGGTAGCAGAGCAATCAATTCTGTGAATTACACTGCACAAATAAAAGTAATAGTAGGCTACCCATCGGATGAAGAAGGGTTGGCTCACCATAGAACAATAAAATATTAATTTTTATTTCATTTTATTTTATTTTTCGTGTTCGCATTTATGAGGAAAAAATAATGTTACGGACGTGAGCGCTCTGAAAGCGGCACTAAAAGACTGTTTTAAAACTTCCACAGACCTCAAACAGAAAGCGCAAAGCCTTTCTTTAAAGTGAATTTCGTTTTGTATTAATTGTATCTTAATTTTAATCAATGTTTCATCAACCAATTGCCTGGATTTAAAAAGTAATAAGTATAGGCTACAACAGACATGGAGGCGCCAGCGAGTGAACTGGAGTGCGTCTCATAAATGAACCGAAACTCAACATAAGGTAGCCTACTTCAGAGTCCTGCAACGGGACGGGTACCCGCATAAAATTGGCTAAAACGGGTGGATTGTGACATTCCTAAAACTCACGGGCGGAGACACGAGCGGATAATGAACTCCTTGCGGGCGGGTAGCGGATGAAAAATATGTGCAATATTTGTATGTCTAAATTACCATTACACATATGCAAATATGTGCAATATTTGTATGTCTAAATTACCATTACACATACGCAAATATGTGTTTTAGTCAGGCCATCCTTAAAAATATTCTTGTTTGCCGTAACCCGACCGACCCTGTCAATTTTTTTCCTTTTTAGTCTGACCGACTTGCCGGTTGTGAACTTGTGTTAAGACCGACTGATTTTTTTTTTACTCTTCAAACAACTAATACAAATGCAATAAAATGATATTAATTATATTTTAGTAAGTATTGTGTATATAAATTGCCCATATATAGGCCTACATAAACATATACGGTCTTTCTTTTAAATAAAAACCGGTGGCATCATCTATGATTATAAGGGCTGTAGGCTATGCAAAATGAAACTGAAATCGCGACACTCAGGGCCACGAACCTACAATTAAAGCTTGCACAGAGATCTCAAACAGGCATTAAAAACACCAAATATTCAGAATTGGCATTTCAAGCAAAATAATATTCGATAAATGATCGAAAATCGTAGCCTATCTCCCCCTCCACATGCTCACCGGCAATGCTCCGACATTAAATTTCTCTGTACTGTATGTGTTGTAGCCCTGTCATTAAAAACGATTTAGTTTCATATTCATGTTTAAATAAAATAATATTTTTTTTAAATTTCATGTTGATTATATGAAAAGTGAAAAGCATGAATAAGATAAGATGATCCCGAATATCGGGAGACAAATGCAGTGGGCAGACATGATTTTGACCATTTCATTAAGTTTGTTTTTGTAGAAAGCCTTTCTTTAAAGTGAATTTCGTTTCGTATTAATTGTATCTTAATTTTAATCAATGTTTCATCAACCAATTTCCTGGATTTAATAAATAAGAGGTAAATATAGCAGGCAATAATCACGACACGGAGGCGCGGGCGTGTGAACTTGAGGCTCGTCTCTTAAATGAATCGAAACTCAGCGTATAAGCTACTTGCCTCACAGACCTGAGAAATAGAAAGCATGAAATGTCTACTTTTAAACAAAACAATTCAAAATAAAAGAAAACAGACTGCTCTCTGCTTATGCAATCAGTATGAAATGTGAATTTCTCTATGGCGCGTTCACTACTGCGAAGATCGCGAGTCAGCATTGTCAACTTCAACTTTGACACAGAAAACACTTGTTTATTAATAAACAATTGAAATGTCTCCTTGATATATTTGACATATTAATAATCATTACTTTTCCCAGTTCTTGGCAGCGCACCCTATGAACGTGTCCCCACCGCTCAATAGATTAGCTTGTGTGTGATTTATCGCGGGCACGGGTCGGGTAACGGGCCAAATATTAACGGGTCTGGGGTGCGTTTCCCGTACAATTATATAGCTCGCTGCTTAACTACCATAGTACGATGCATCGTTGGAGAAATCAACTAGCTAGTCACGACTGTTTCCCGAAACCGTATGTCGCAAAGTATCGTTCAACCACGTTGGTTTATGACGTCTCGCACGTGGTGGACTAATAACTTATTTTAATTAATCTGTTTGAGATCGAATTAACGCTAGATTTTGTCATATAAGTTACAGACATGGCATCTGAAGACCATTTCTAATTTTTCTCAGTTATTTTGCTTTATTACCAGACTCAATATTTGGCTCGTTCTTACATAGTAGAGCACGTTAGCACATGCGCAGTCTTCAAAAACGGTGCTTTAAATCTCTTGACAAACTAAAAGACGTAAATTACATTTGTATGCATTCTAAATAAATAACACGGGTTGTACTGAATGTCAGCTTGCTTATTTTGCTAAAGATAAGGATTTATTCAGTCTAAACTAGATGCTCATGTAAACTAGAAACTATGCTTCGAGCTGTCGCTCCAACTACACAAGTTTGCGATGCTGTTTGCGAACGTTCGTTGGAACGATGGTTTCGGGAAACACCAAATCGCTGAACTATGCTGGGGTGCGTTTCCCGTACAACGATGCAACTCGCTGGTTTAACCACCATAGTACGATGCATCTTTAAAGAAATCAACTAGCTAGTCACTACTGTTTCCCGAAACCATGGTACCTGTGTCGCAGATCCATGGTTTGAACCACATTGGTTGGAGCTGTCGTTATGACGTTCTTCTTCTTCTTCTTCGTTCTAATGCCGGACTGGTGCTATGAGCACATATCGCCACCTGCTGTAAATTTGGTTCTTTTCTCTTTTCGAACTGCGCTTTCTTAGTGACGATGTGGAGTAATTACGTTAACAACTCAACATTCATTCTTTGCACAATAAAATATATACATATATAAACACAATGTTGTCTTCTCTGATCCCAAAATCTATAACTATTAATTTCACAATTTCATATTTATTAATTTCTTATTGAATATTGATAGATCAGCAAAATTAAAATTAAAATAAATGATGGGTTTTAAAAACACTGTGATTGTTATACTATTGTGTACACCTGTTGCATATTTTGCTTAAGATCATTAGCCTTCCTATTTAAGTCCCCTTGCCATACAGCTATGTGTTCATATGACCTGTCTGAAAATGACGCGAAAACCACAATTTTCAAAAAATGAAGTTACAGTTCTTTTGGAGGAGGTGGAGAGTAAAAAAATACAGCTATTTTCAAAGCTGAAAAATTGTGTTACAAATGCTGATAAAAAAAAATCCTGGGCAGAAATCACCCAAAAAATAAATGCTGCTGGCTATGGTTATGAGCGAAGCCCAGAAGAAGTTAGAAAAAAATGGACGGATTTCGCAAGTGTGACTAAACGGAGGGCTGCAGCACGTAGAAGGGAAGCAAAAAAGACTGGTGGGGGTATTAACTCCGTTCCTCCTCTGACTGCAGAGGAAGAGAGAGTTTTGGCCATCCTGGGGCCCGAGGCCTTGGAAGGGATCCCTGGAGGCATAGATGCATGTGCGTCAACCAGGCCTTTGAATTCAAAGCTGAGCCCTGCAACATCAGGCCCCCTCCACCCTGGCCCTGGAACATCAGGCCCCCTCCACCCTGCCCCTGGAACATCAGGCCCCTCCACCCTGGCCCTGGAACATCAGGCCCCCTCCACCCTGGCCCTGGAACATCATGCCCCCTCCACCCTGCCCCTGGAACATCAGAACCCCTTCCACCTGCCCCTGGAACATCAGCAATGAGTCCTGGTCTTGGGCTATTGCTCCCTTCTTCTGACTCCCCTCAGTCTGAGGCCTCCTCATGTGCTGGGCAACGTCGTTCTGGCATTCCAGAAACCCAGCCATTAATCTCCCACCAAAGGAGAAACAGGGGACGTTGTGGCTGCAGTGAGAAGCTGCTTCAGTCGGAGAAGAAACAATTATCTGAACTCCAGGGAATCATGAGAGAACTGAGAGCCCTGAAGGAGCAGCAAGACCAACATCATCAGGAGGTTATGGCCTATAGGAGGGCTAAATTGGAACTCCTGCAACAACAAGCCAGCAAGCCCTCTTTAACTATGTTTCTACCAACCGACAGTAAGTGAAAATTGTGTTATTTACTCAGTATGGAAAGTCAAATCATGTGTGGATGACAGCCATGTAATCTTTTTTTTTCTTTTTTTTCAGATCCACAGATGTAACCATCTTTGTTGTTTTTTTGTTATTTTTTTGGCTACATTGTTGGCCATCATGCCTCCCTTCTGGCAAATGGGGCTCTGGTGAAGCTGTGTGGTGCATGACATTCAATTTGTTTTTCAGTGAGTTAAAAACCTTTTGAGTTAAAAACCTTCACCAGTTGAACTGAAATACAAATAAAAAATGTTATGGCCAAATATACTCTTTTGTAATATGTATTTCAAGTGCTTTTCTAATACACTGGGCATTCAGTTTAATATGAGGAAAAGAGCATACTATTGTGACTTGACTCAAAGTAGTATATTAATGCCATATAAAAATGCAGGCATTACTGAGTGAAGCTGAAGCATGTTTACCATGCCATGTCATCCTTTATTAAATACCTGAATAATGTGACCAAGCCTGATAATGAAACATATGGAATGGAACTTTTATTTTGAAGTGTTGAGCCACCATCACATAAACCATAAAGTAAATGAAAATTTTGTTAATTCACCACATTAATATCATCAATGACAATATAAGCCAAACATAACACAAAACACTCTTAAGTGCTTTCTTAAGAGAAGAATGAAAAATATGAAATAACAGAATGACAACAGCCTATTTTAAAACAAATCAACATATACAATACATTAATGTTGTACCTTATTACTTTAACAAATCAAAGATGGTAATAATTAATTGTAGTAATTAAATTAATTTAGAATGATTATTAGCTAATGTGTTTCTATTAACTCAAAAGCAGGTGTACTAATGCCTCTCCTAATAAAACAGTGTGTATGTGTGTTTCAAGTGCTCAACAATGGCAGCTTTACAAAGATTCTTACAGCTGGAGCACAGAAGGCGACTGAGAAGTCAATAAGTTTATATAAATGCCCACATAAGGACAAATTTTACCCCTCTTGACTCACTATCTGATGATGCAATTTTAAGAAAATTCCGTCTTCCAAGGACCAAGATCCTTGAATTATTTCAGATAGTGAAACCACACCTTCAGAGGGCAACAAGAAGAAACTACGCCTTATAGAGTTGGGGACTCGAACTCGGACTCGAGTCCAATTTTTAATGAACTCGGACTTGTCACGCACTCGGATGAATTTGTACTCGGACTTGACACGGACTCGGACATTTTAGACTCGGAAAATTTGCCGAGTACAGTCGAGTCCGGGCACTGGAGGACACAATATTATTCAAAAACGAAACGAAACGAAACTGCTTAGGCTACATTGTGTTGTGTCAGTGTTGAGCACTGTAGCCAATCACAGATATGTATATTAAGCGCATGAACACAGTGGCCAATCAGAGGCGTTTTGAGTCACCATGCGGAGAAGTCGCTCAAAACAAACGTATGTTCAGAATCAGCGCGAGTTTTTATCCTTTCGCAAATCTCCTCATAAACAACAAAGTCTTGACGCGATATAAATAAGAGATTCGCTGTGCAGTGCGGACAACTTCAGTGTTTATGACGAGAGTTTCAGTGAGAGTGCAGAACGCGGTAAGTAAGTGATGGCTTAAAGTGAGCGCTATTGACAATCTAAATAATATATTTTTTTCATGCTTGTAGAGGACCAGTGGTTACGTTCACACTGTAAGTTAAAAAGAGTGATAGCTGCATTTAAATGTGGGAGAGAATCCACAGAATTTTTGTCCTGTGAGTCATGAAATTGCGATGATTGACACAGTAACCATAGCAACATGAGAACGCGATAACCAAAGCAACATTTTGGCGTCTAATAATGTTATGATTTTTGTTACATTGATTTAGCCTACACTTTAGTCATAAGTTTACATACACCTTGTAGAATCTCCAAAATTTAATTATTATTTTTTTTTTTTAATGAGGATGATCATAAAAACATTGTTTCTATTTATTACTGCCCTGAAAAATCTTTTTCACATAATGGATGTTTAATAGCCTAGTCCACAAGAAAAAATGCAAACACAAAATACAAGACAAATTACATAGGCTTGATTTTAATATTGTGTTTCATTACCTGAATGATCCACAAGGTTTTTTTTTTTTTTTAATGGTTGTTCATGAGGAAAAATCCTCCAGCTCCTGCACATTCTTTGCTTTTCCAGCATCTTCTGCATATTTGACTCCTTACTAGCAGTGACTATGATTGTGAGATCGTACTCGGTTACTAACGTAACCTCGGTTCTCTCTAGAAGAGGGAACGAGTACTGCGTTTTATCAAAACGCTACGGGAAAAGTCTCTTTTCACGAAACACTGAAGCAAAAAATTATCCTTTAATTTTCATATATGTAAAACGCGTTGCGGCAGCAGCAGTCAGCTATGGCGAGACGGCTTGCTCGCTCATTGGCTGCTCTGCGGCAACTGCTTAAGCCTATCGAGCGAGGCCTGAGATGACGTCAGGCCAATGAGGGCGCTTCGCGCCCTCCTCGCCACTTCCCGCCGAAACGGGCGTGGCTTACCTCTATAAAAGGAGCTCGAGAAGGCTGATTCACTTGATTTTGATCGCCGAAGCGAACCAGAGTGAACCGTACGCACGGCAGAGAACGCAGTACTCGTTCCCTCTTCTAGAGAGAACCGAGGTTACGTTAGTAACCGAGTACGTTCTCTTACGAGAGTTCTCTCGTACTGCGTTTTATCAAAACGCTACGGGAACCCCTTGCAAAACGCCGTGCGTGCTGGGATAAAAACACTGATCACCGGAAGCTATTTCAGGCATACAGTGCATAATCACCAGATTGACTCACACAGAGTCAGGGAATAAGGGTGGGAGCCTTAATTCCCTATACTGTAGCGTCGTAGAATAGACATGTCCACAGACGCAAGTATAACATCACATAGACAGGGTAGGGAACCTGAACTAATGTGGGAAATGTGGGTCTTACACAGTTCTGCCCAAGATAGTCGTTAGCGCATTGCGCATGGGTTTCAGCGGTCTGACTAGACGGCTGAACAGATTACACCGACAAAAGCTTAGCCTGTAAGGCGGGAACCTCTAGGTTATAAAACCTGATAAATGTAGACGGAGAGGCCCAGCCTGCCGCCGTACATATATCCTGTAGGGAAATCCCGCTGGACCAAGCCCACGAAGGAGCAACGCTTCTCGTAGAGTGCGCTCTAACTCCCAACGGGCATGGAATGCCCTTGGCAGTATAAGCCAGCGCTATGGCGTCAACTATCCATCTGGATAGACTTTGTTTCGAAACAGCCATTCCTTTGGAACGTCCGCTGAACGAGACAAAGAGCTGCTCTGTCTGTCTGAAGACAGCAGAGCGGGACATATAAGCTCTTAAAGCCCTAACAGGGCAAAGAAAAACTCGAGTCCCCTTCCTCACTCGATGCCGGCAGGGCAGCCAGGGAAATAACCTGAGCCCGAAAAGGCGTGTTGAGGGATTTCGGCACATAGCCGTGCTTAGGTTTGAGTATGACTTTAGAGTCATTAGGACCAAACTCCAAGCACGCCGGGCTCACAGAGAGCGCGTGCAGATCGCCTATGCGCTTCACTGAAGCGAGAGCCATCAAAAACACTGTTTTGAAAGACAAATGTTTGAGGCTAATAGACTGGATAGGCTCGAAAGGGGCACCTTTCATGGCCGCCAGGACCGTAGAAAGGTCCCACATAGGGACTGAAGGAGGTCTGGGTGGATTCAGTCTCCTAGCTCCCCTGAGGAAGCGGATGACTATCATAATCATTCCTTCCCAGTGACTGACCCAGCGTTGAACCGGAGAACGCTGAAATAGCCGCCACATACACTTTGAGCGTGGAAGGGGATCTGCCCTTATCCAACAGCTCTTGTAGGAAGGAGAGAACCTCCGTTACCTCACATTCGAGGGGTGAAAGGCTCCGAGCTGTACACCAGCCGGAGAAAACCGACCACTTCGAAGCATAAAGCCGCCGAGTCGACGGCGCTCTAGCCTGAGTGATGGTATTCACGACTCCCTCTGCGAGACCAACGGGTATCCGTTGAGCGCCCACACATGAAGGGACCACAGTTCCGGGTGTGGGTGCCAAATCGAGCCCCCGGCCTGCGAGAGGAGATCTCTCCTCAACGGCAGTGGCCATGGAGCGATATCTGCCAACTGCATCAGAACTGGGAACCATGTCTGGTTCTCCCAGAACGGAGCTACAAGCAGCACTGGGCATTTTGTTTTCCTGACCCGTTCCAACACCTGTGGCAGGAGGGAGACGGGGGGAAAAGTGTATAATGGGCAGCGCGGCCACCTTCGGGACAGCGCGCTGTCGGTCTTTGAAAAGAACGCGGGGCAGTGCGCGTTTTCGTGGGACGCGAATAGGTCCACCTCCGCTCTGCCGAATCTCTCCCACAACAGCCGTACTGTTTGTGGGTGTAGAGACCATTCGCCCGGGGGAAGATTGTTCCTGGACAGTCTGTCTGGGCCCACATTCTGAAGCCCAGGTACATGCACTGCTCTCAGCGAGCGTAAGTTGTGCTGAGCCCATAATAGGAGGCGTTTCGCCAGCCTGTACAGGGATATGGATTTCAGACCGCCCTGGCGATTTATGTAGGACACCACAGCCATGTTGTCCGAACGGACTATGACGTGCTCGTCCTTGATGTGGGGACAAAAACGCGTCATCGCGTTGTGCACTGCCAGCATTTCTAGGCAGTTTATGTGTTGGAGCTTTTCTCGTTCCGACCACAGGCCGAAGAACGGTCTGCCTTCGAGCAGCGCTCCCCATCCCGAGGTGGATGCGTCTGTCGACACCATCCTCACTCTCGAGGAAGTCCCCAGGCTTACACCTGATCGGTACCAGTCGTCCGCCATCCAAGGCGCCAGGGCTGAAACACAGCTCTGATCGACCTTGAGGCGTAATCGACCGGTCGCCCGCGCTTTCAACCAGAACTGCAGCAGGCGCATGCGGAGCAAGCCCAGCCGGAGAACTGACGATGCTGAGGCCATGAGACCCAGCATCCTTTAAAACTTCCTGAGCGGGGTGAAAGCGCCGCGGCGGAAAGATCTCGCCACGCGCTGAATGAGCAACACGCGCTGTGGTGACAGCCGCGCTGTCATAGACTGTGAGTCCAGAACGACGCCCAGAAACAAAATCGTTTGACTGGGGTTCAATGAACTCTTTGTCCAGTTGACCGTGATACCAAGATTCTCGAGTTGATCGAGTAAAATGGTTCTGTGCTCCACGAGCTGTGATCGTGATTGAGCTAGGATCAGCCAGTCGTCCAAATAGTTCAGCACTCGCATGCCTCTGAGTCTGAGAGGAGCGAGCGCTGCGTCCATGCATTTCGTAAATGTACGAGGTGCCAGGGACAAGCCGAATGGCAGGACTGTATACTGGTATGTCTGACCCTCGAAGGCGAATCTCAAGTATCGCCTGTGACGTGACGCTATCTGTATTTGAAAATACGCGCCCTTCAGATCTATCGACATGAACCAGTCTTCTCGGCGAACATGCGCGAGAATTTTGCTGGTTGTGAGCATTTTGAAACTGCGTTTCACTAATACTCTGTTCAGCCGTCTTAGATCCAGTATGGGTCTGATACCGCCGTCCTTTTTGGGGACTAGAAAGTATCTGCTGTATAGCCCCCCTTCGCTTAGAGCTGGGGGAACGCGCTCTATCGCTGCTTATCAGTTTTGATATTTCGGCTCGAAGTAGGTGTGCTACTTCCAACGAAACCGTAGTTTCGACGCGCGCTATGAAGCGGGGAGGGCGTCGACAAAACTGTAGCGAGAAGCCTCTCTTTATAATGCCTAGCACCCAGTCCGAAACCCCTGGAAGCGCTGCCCATGCTTCTGCATGGCTGGCTAGGGGCTGGATACGGAGCGCGCTCTGTTCGCCGTGCGACAGAGGCGCTTCGGGGGATAAAAACATAGGCGTTATGCCTGTGGCATTTGAGGCGGGGCGCGTGCTTAATACACCGGGCGGAACGCTCGTTCTCGACCTTACTACAGTGCTTAGCTGAGTGAGGGAGGACTGAGAAAGTCTCATAGGACTCATGTGAGCGAGTAGATGTGGGCTGGGAGCGGGCACATTTACTGCTTTGGGCGCGCTGTCTGCCTGAGCAGAGCGCGCGCTCACAGGTCTCGTTTTTACAGAGAGCCTGTGATCTGTTAGACATAGTGTTCGTGGGCACTGGGAAGTGGGCACTTTCACTATGTTGGAAGCGCAATCGGCCTGAGTCGATTTTATGTGCGCGAGCCCTAAGTGTAGGGCTGTGCTTGTGTGTAGTGATGGGCACTGAGGAGTGGGCATCGACAATACATTTATAGCACCATCGGCCGTGGCCGGGCAGAATGCCTGCGCTCGACCCCGCTGCGGTGTTTAACCGAGCAAGGGAGGGCTGGGCGAGTCCCGTAGGACATATAATGGCCGTTAGTAAGTGTGGGCGCGGGAGAGCGGGCACATTTACTGCAATGAGTGCACTGTCCAGTGTGAATGCACACAGGTTTCGTCTTTACAGAAACCACAAGGCATGCAGAACATAGTGTTTGTGGGCACTAGGCAGTGGGCACGTTCACTATGTTGTGTGCGTGATCGACCCGAGTCGAATATATGAGCGCGGGCCCTGTGTGAAGGCTGTGCTAATGTGTAGGGATGGGCACTAGGCAGTGGGCATCTTCTCTACACATACAGCATCATCGGCCGTGGCCGGGAACAAACAGAGTGATTTGCATTCGGCGGCATAATATTTTCTGCCTGCAGACCCGGGATTCGAACTCGGATCCCCCGTGCGAGAGTCTAATAATCTACCACTGGACCACAGTGAAGATACGTAGACAAAGTCAGCGCGAGTATTATCCAGGCATGCGAGTAAGCACGACATGCAATACTAACATTTTCAGACGCCTGAAATATGCCAGAATGTGAGAAGAGTGGAAATCGCCCGGTTTCAGCAGGGCTGAAAACACTCCATTCTCCTTTCGCCAGTGACGCACGGGAACCGTAGAAACGGCGTTCGGTTGCAGGCAAGCGGGTACTACGCGCTCGCTGGCTGCAAAATGCATCTCCGAAGTCGCCTTCAGGGGACTGACAGAGCGAAGCATTGGCGGCATAAAAATATATGCCGCTAGACCGGGATTAGAACTCCGGTCTCCCATGCGGTTAAACATATAATTCCGCCACTGAGCCACAGGGGGATATAGGCTTTGAATGTGAGAAGAGTGGATATCGCCCAGTTTCAGCGGGGCTGAAAACACTCCATTCTCCTTTCGCCAGTGACGCACGGGAACCATAGAAACGGTGTTCGGTTGCAGGCAAGCGGGTACTACGCGCTTGCTGGCTGCAAAATGCATCTCTGCAGTCGCCTTCAGGGGACTGACAGCGTGAAGCATTGGCGGCAAAGGCGGCGTCAACATGTATTCTTCGGCGTTTGCTGGCAGGCAAGCGTGCTATAACAGACTCACTTGCTGCAATAATATTTCCAGTCGCCGAACAGGGAACTGAGAAATATGAGAGAAAAGAGGTGAGACCGACCAACGGTGGGACTGAGAACACTCTTTTCTCCTTCGCCGGTGAATGACGCGTGCGGAGGCAGGGTAGCTTTTCTTGTAACGTAAAGAAAAACTAATCCCGCCGTCCGCTTCCAGGAAGGGCAGCCTCGGAAAGGATGCCTGGCGAGTCCTCAGAGTCACCGTAGGCAATTGGCTCGGAGTGAGGGCGTTTCGCCGTCAGCGAGCGCGAGCGCTGCATGAGAAGGCGTCTTGAAAAAGACACAGCTCTTTTAGGGGTGAGTGTTGCAGCGAACACACACACACACACACACACACAGAAAACAGAGCAATATAGCAATAAAGGATATAGGCGTCGGAAAGCGCAGCAGGTACGGCTGTAGAAGGCGGCGTTGGCCAGCGGCTTCGAGGGCTCGTCCCGCTGAAGTGCTTGCTTCGAACGACGCTTGCTTCCGTGATCGGCGATCAAAATCAAGTGAATCAGCCTTCTCGAGCTCCTTTTATAGAGGTAAGCCACGCCCGTTTCGGCGGGAAGTGGCGAGGAGGGCGCGAAGCGCCCTCATTGGCCTGACGTCATCTCAGGCCTCGCTCGATAGGCTTAAGCAGTTGCCGCAGAGCAGCCAATGAGCGAGCAAGCCGTCTCGTCATAGCTGACTGCTGCTGCCGCAACGCGTTTTACATATATGAAAATTAAAGGATAATTTTTTGCTTCAGTGTTTCGTGAAAAGAGACTTTTCCCGAGCGTTTTGATAAAACGCAGTACGAGAGAACTCTCGTAAGAGAACCATCTTGTCACACTGAAGACAACTGATGGACTCATACACAACTATTACAAACCCTGCAAACATTTAGTGATGCTCAAGAAGGAAGCAACCATTAGGAGCCAGGGGGTGTACATTTTTGAACTGGATCATTGGTGTAAATTGCTCTTATTTTATTTAAAAATGAATTAATTAATTTAGTCCTGCCATTTAGAGGCTAAATAAGATATTAGCATGTAAAACAAAATAAGATAATCAAAATAAATAAAAATGAAAAAATCGTCATCTTGCTCAAAAGTTTACTCCTGGCTCTTAATGCATCGTGTTATATTCTTGAGCATTACCTTGCAGAATCTGAAAGATGTACGATAGGTAAACGTATGACTGTAACTATACATTGGAATCATTTTGTAAGGTTTAACATATTAATTTAAGAGCTCAGTGTTGAGACCTTTCACTGGAATTTGATTGACATGCGATCTGACCAATCATAATACAGATACCTGCCATTTTTGTCAGACAAACAAACCAAACCAGATAGTAGATTAAAGTCATTTGACTTGAACTTGAAAAATGGTGTGTATTGAATTCTTTTTGCAGTTCTGATGTTCATTCATGTTTAATTTGTGCTATAACTAGAAGATATTATCAGTTCATGTGCTGCTTGAGTTGAGGCCTATATTAAAGCACCACAAAACGGTGTGTATTGTTTTAATTTCATAAAAATTACTAAATCTGAAAGTGTCCTCTTTGCTCCGCAATATATATTTCACTGTGTGAGAACATGTGGAGTGAGAGCGGAATGGCTTGTCGGACGTAGCGACAGTAAGAGGGGTGGGTCTCTGTGAAAGGTCAATTTAAAACCATTTAAATCTTTGTGGACTCGGCCGGACTCGACTCGGACTCGGATGTTAAGGACTCGGACTCAAGTGCGACTCGGCCCTCTTTAGACTCGGACTTGGACTCGGACTCGATTGTTAAGGACTTGGACTCGACTCCGACTCGACAATGGTGGACTCGGACCCAACACTAACGCCTTAAGTCCAGAGGTGCAGTTGTTAGCTACACTGCGTTATTTTGCTGTTGGAAGTTTTATGGAGGTGGTGGGTGATGGCCTGGGGCTCAGCAAGTCTTCAGTCAGCAAAACTGTGACAACAGTAACACCTTTGCTATTACAGCTGATGAAGAGCATCCTGGTTTTCCCCAAAACTCCCGAGGAAATACAGCTGGCCAATCAACAATTTTATGATATTGACAACATCCCCAGAGTGATTGGCATCATTGATGGCACCCTAATCCCAGTATTAAGCCCTAAGGTAAATGAGCCCTTGTACATTTGCAGGAAGGGCTATCCAGCCATTAATGTTCAAGTAGTGTGTGATCACCAGGGAATGTTCACTGACATTGTGGCAAAATGGCCTGGAAGCACACATGACTCTTTTGCATGGGCCAATTCTGCAATTTGCCAGATGGCTGAAGAAGGTGGCTTTGGTGATAGCTGGCTCCTGGGAGACAGTGGATATCCTCTTCGCCCCTACCTCTTGACACCTGTGCAGCATCCTGCCACCATTGCAGAGGAAAGGTTTAATCAGGCCCATGGAAGGACACACTCTATAGTGGAGAGGACTATAGGACTGTGGAAACAACGTTTTCGCTGCATCAGCAAGTCCAGTGGTGGCCTGAAGCTAAACCCCACCAAAAGCTGTTCTGTTATTGTGGTTACTGGAATTCTCCACAACATTGCAAACAGGGAAAATGTCCAGCTTCCTGAGGAGGAAGTTGGTGCTGTTGGAGCCGATGGTGAGGAAGATGCTGTTTCTGATGATGATGATGATGATGATGATGATGATGATGAAGATCCTTTGAACCCACATTAAGGCAGAATGCATCCTGCAGGAGCAGAAGTCAGAGAACTTTTAATTCAGAATATGTTTGGATGGTAGGTTAATATTTTACAGTTTGGATACTGTGTTTTCTATTATTTGTTTAATTTAATCTGACATAACTTGTGTTAATAAATAATGTTGTTTATTTGCCTATGTTTCCCCCCAGCAGACTTCACATAAATACTTTTGCAAACAATAAATATGTATTTGTTTCTTATAACGCCATGAGAATATTATATTCTACTACACAATTTTTTTTTACTTCATTCTTTGACTATATATAAAAAATACTGTGGTTTGAGTGTGTAATATTTTAAATAGCCTATGTTAACGTATGTAAATTAGCCTACGTTTCCATATGTTGCGTATGTGTAGGCTACAGTACAGAAACAATTTAATATTTAAGGGTAAACCCCTAAAATAATTTTTGTAAAATATTGTTATATTAGCCTACTATTTGTCTTTGGGAATTTAACAAAGCTACTCACTTGCACACTCACCGTTTCTTCGTACAAACGAAACCAAGACTGCGTCCCAACCGGCATTAATAATCCTTTCGGAGGGCACTTCGAAGGGAGAATAATTGCGATCGTCACGCTATTATATCGTTTCAAATAATTTGTAATGAAGAAATCAAATTGTGTAAAACCTGAGCACCTCGACTTTAAGTCATCCAAATCACTTAAAGTGGATGGTGAAAGCTTCGAAAGAAATAGGCTATAGGGTCGATAGCTCTGAATAGAACACATCCCAGCTGCTGCGAAATCAATGACGTCGACACAACAAACTAACAAGGAACTATGCTTCTAACGACAGCTCGAGAGACCAACCACACAAGTTTGCGATGCTGTTTGTGAACGTTCGTTGGAACGATGGTTTTGGGAAACACCAAATCGTTGAACTATGCTGATAACGACGAAACTTGCGACCATAGTTGGCTAACGATGCTTTCGGGAAACGCACCCCTGATAACGACGGAACTTGCGACCATAGTTGGCTAATGATGCTTTCGGGAAACGCACCCCTGGGCGGGTGCGGATTTAATTTTGATATTATCACGGGTGACGGGTCGGATCTGGTGCTGAACTTTGCGAGTAAGGGCGGGGGCGGGTCTCCAAAAATGGACCTGTGCAAGACTCTGGCCTACTTGCCTCACAGACCTGAGAAATACATCTATAGAAAGCTTGACATTTTAAACAGAACAATTCAAAACGAAAGAAAAAACAGACTGCTCTCTGCTTATGTAATCCGTATGAAGTGTGCATTTCTCTCTGGTGCCTTCAAGGGATAGTTCACCCAAAAATGAAAATTCTGTCATCATTTACTCACCCTCAAGTTGTTCCAAACCTGTATGAGTTTCTTTGTTCTGCTAAACACAAAGGAAGATATTTGGAAGAACATTTGTAATCAACAGATCTCGGTCCCCATTGACTTCCATAGTAGGAAAAAAATATACTATGGAAGTCAATGGGGACCGAGATCTATTTGGTTACAAACATTCTTCCAAATATCTTCCTTTGTGTTCAGCAGAACAAAGAAACTCATACAGGTTTGGAACAACTTGAGGGTGAGTAAACAATGATAGAATTTTCATTTTTGGGTGAACTATCCCTTTCACTATTGCGAAGATCGCGAGGCAGCATCGTCAACTTCATCTTTCAAGCCCGTAGGCAGGGGGGGTTCGGGTGGTTCGAACGAACCCCCCCTCTCTGCCAAAGGTCCAGAATTTAAGTCGTTTTTTATTTATTTATTTTTTATGTGATTATTGTCATCATTGTTTTAATCAATGCTTGTGACAAATATACTGGGTTGCCGTTTCAAATTAATATGATTATTGTAGCTGGACTTGTGTGTGTGTGCCGCGGATACCTGTCAACACTCCCGTTTTTCCCGGGTTTCTCCCGTTTTTTAGCCCTATCTCCCGGACCCCTCCCGGTTTGTTATTTCTCCCGGGAAACTCCCGTCATTTGCATGGCCCAAACACCTTTAATGTATAATCGGACCAAGTTTGTCTAATGTTGACCAGTTCCCAGATCTTGTATTAAATGCATTATATTCACACAATCCACACACCATATACTACAATTTCAACCCATTTGTCACCTCAACCTGGCAACCTATAACCCAGTTGCGCAGTCGCGGAAAGTAGGCTATAACCCGAAAGCGAGCCGATAGACATGGCAGGTGAGGGCCGGATTAACCATTAGGGCAACTGGTCACTTGCTCAGGGGCACATGCCATCTAAGGGGCACTGACAGGTAGGAGGAAATACACAGAAATTTAATAAAGTTATCAAACACTTTACAGTCTTCACTGCATAAAGTGCATCTGCGGGTTCACGCAGACTTTCCTCCCTCCCCGCTGAATTCCAGCGATTACTAATTCGTGAAATGCACTCCCGCTGGTTGAGCGCGGTAAATTCGTTTTAGGTTCGATATTAGCCGGACATTTTGTTCTATAGGGTCGGGTCTAACAAAGATATCAATAGCAAGATTAGTTTTAATATTATGTGACCATTGTATATCGACATGATGAAAATATTCATTCAAAATCATTCATGCATTAATGCTGCATAATTATACCTGAGAATGCTTTGACGCGTTTCCACAGCGCACAATGCTTAAGGGAACGTCTGCCAATTCCACCAACTGCGGTAAACGTAGACTATAATTTCTATGATTTAAAATTACTTTTAACATTTAAAAACAGACGTTTTCAAATTCCAAAGCTTGCAGAAGGTTCCTAATGTCAATACTGACTTAGGCTACAGCTTTAGCCTTGAGTAAATTAACTTGTCTAAGAAAATTATTCCTAAAACGTATAAATATCAGTTGAGCCTACTTTCGTCACTGACACAGACGAAAATGAAAAGACTAAGTTCAGCTTTAGGAGGGGAAGAAATAGGCCAGGATAAGAAGACTGAGAGAAAAAGAAATATGAAGATGAAGAGAGGTATTGACAAATAATCTAATGATAAGGTTTTAAAGCTAGCCTATTTCTTATAATTTTTTGGCATTCAAAAGTCCTAAATTGCACATATGTAGATCAGAGAAATCCAAATTTTCTCAGGGGACCATGCCCCCCAACCCCCCTAACTGCGCCGGGGCCTTGAGTCTTGATGCCCAGGGCACAGGAAATTGGACACAATTTAAATAGAAAAACAAAATAAAAAAAGGACGAGAAAAACTGCAAAAAGGTCCACTTTTTGAAAAAAAGAACCCCCCCTTTCAATAATCTGGCTACGGACCTGTCTTTCCATCCGACACCGACAGAAAACACTTGTTTATTAATAAACAATTAAAATGTCTGCTATATTTGACATAGGCCTATTCATAATCATTAATTTAGCTGGTTCTTTGTGACAGCTTTTAGTTGCTTTATTGGCAGCGCCACATGAGCGTCACCACCGCACCGCACCCGCATTTATTTAGATTTTCGTCTGAAAATACGCTCAAGTCCCGTTAAGACTTGTAGCCTATATAAAACCCATGAGAACCGTGGGGAGTGAAAATGTGAAGCAGAAACGCTTAATGTCAGATAACGTCCATAATAATTGGACTGTGGGTTCAATTCTCACATTTTATTTATTTTCTTATTTTGAAATGCAGCCCTACTTTTATATAGTTAATGAGAGAACATTATACATATCTACAGTCATTCATATATGTTATGTGTTATGTGACAATAAATATTGTCATAAATATTGTAAAAAAGTTTTTGAATTTTACTGAATTCATTTGATTTGTCAGTCAGGTATTGATTATGCAGATGTTGATACAACTACTAGGCTAATTGAATATATATCACACTAAATAGTTAGACATTATGATCTTCCGGACCTTTGCTTCAAGAAATTTTCTCTAACTGGACCTCTTTAAATTTTAGTTGAATACCCCTGATTTAAACCATGCTAATGCAATTTCACTAATGCCAACATAATTTTCGAGTCTATTTAAAAGAATGTTGTGATCAATGGTATCACATGGTAGCACTAAGATCAAGTAACACTAATAGAGAGATACAACCATGATCGGATGATAAGAGCAAATAATTTGTAACTCTAATGAGAGCAGTCTCAGTACTATGGTACAGTCTAAATCCTGACTGGAAATCCTCACAGATACCATTCCTTTCGTGAGGATACTGCTTTTTTTAGTATCTTTGACAAAAAGGGTAGATTTGAGATCGGCCTGTAATTCATCAATTTGCGTTTTTTTTAATAAGAGGTTTAATAATAGCCAGCTTAAAAGTTTTTGGTACATATCCTAGTGACAAAGATGAATTAATGATATTAAGAAGAGGATCCTCTGGAAGCATTTCTTTCATTAGCTTAGTCGGTATAGGGTCTAACATACATGTTGTTGATTTAGACAATTTAACGAGTTTAGACAATTCTTCCTGTCCTATTGCAACGAATGAATGGAATTTTTCCTCAGCAATACTACAATACACTGCCTGATGTGATACTGTAGTAGATGGTTGCATAGTTATCATTTTATCTCTAATATTATCAATCTTGTAAGTAAAGAAGTTCATAAAGTCATTACTGCTATGCTCTTTGGATACTTCAGAAGTAGAAGCTTTATTTCTTGTTAATGTAGCCACTGTGTCAAATAAATACCTACGGTTGTGTTTGTTTTCTTCTAAGAGAGTCGAAAAATAAGCAAATCTAGCAGTTTTTAAGGATTTTCTGTACGCAATCGTGCACTCTCTCCACGAAATTCGAAAAACGTCTAGTTTTGTTTTCTTCCAGTTACGCACCATTTTTTTTTGGCTGCTCTCTTAATGACCCGAGTGTGCCCATTGAACCACGGCATTGGACTATTCTTTAATCATCTTTAAGCGCAAAGGAGCAACTGTGTCTAAAGTGCTGGAAAAGTCAAAAGTTTCTGTCGCAATATCTAGTTCTTCTAAGCTATCTGGGATGCTGATATAGTGTATGTATATTGTAACAGTCACTGCCTGTCACAGTGTTTATTCATTGCATTTATGGTCGCTATGTTCTTTCTAGCCACTAGGTCGACACCAGCATGCTCTGTATGGTATAAAACAGGAAGCAGTAGAGTAAGTACTAGGGTCTGTTTGATGCTGCCTTATGGTTGTCTGCAACCTGCTTCCCAATCCTGTTTGAGAAACCGTTTGTTTGGTGCTCAAATGCAAGTTTAATGTTTGTATGCATTGCTCTGGTTAACTTAAATGGAATTTGTTTAGTTTAATTGGTGTATTTGATGTTTTCTCTTGTAGAGGATTTGTTTATGATGTAGTTCTTGCTCATAGGCTGTGGCTACCTCTATGTGTTTACAGACAAACACACTGCTTATATTGCTGAAGCAACTCTTTTGGTTTGTTTGGTGTGAAACCTTGCAATTGACCAAACATCCAAGTGTATAGGACAACAAACGACTTCATCATCATCAACCTTTGTAACTCTGCTCATTTACAGATAAGACTGGTTTCCTTCATTTCCTGAACTGTTTATGCTCTCAAACCGCAGTGGACTGTGCTGGACATTTCGATTCACCACACGCACATACACATGCACACGACAAAATCATTTAATTGTATCTATTTGTCTATGACTTATGTGGCAATATATGTGGTTTGTGTCTATCAAGTGTGTAAATAGTTCTAATACATGCTGATGTTTTTTCATGCCCTTGTTTGTTAAAGAATTTTTTATTTATTAATATACCTCTTTCAACATATATAATATTGCTATAGTTTACTTTTTTATCCAAAAGAGAATGTTACAAGATCAAGAACAGTTATTTTAGGGTGCTTTCACACCTGATCATTTGCTTCGGAACCTGGTGCGTTTTCTCCCTTGGTTCGGTTCGTTTAGGCATATGTGAACACCGCAATCGCGCTCGGATACGCACCAAAACAATCGCTCCGAGACCGCCTGAACGAGGTGGTCTCTGCTTGATTGCAAATTAACTCTGTGGTGGTTCGCTTGTGGTGTGAAAGCAATCCGATCCAACAAACCAAATGGTGTTATAATTAATAACGGTAAATGTGCTATATAAATAGCAGTAGTGTCTGATTCTGTGAGTGAGCACATTAGTTACCACAGTTGAAAACCAAAAGAGCTCCTCTTCATCTTAAAATGTTGTGTAATTGCTTCTCTGTGTGAGTATTCTGTCCCGATGAAGCCTTGATTCTTGCTCTAGCTGCATTATAACATTCGTATAGTGTTTGCGTGTCTTGACAATGATAACCTCTAGACAGCGCTGGGAGATCCAGAGAGAGCACGTTTAACTTTGCTGCAGTATTAATACGAATGTAGTATATGATTTAACAACGGCAATGACGGCTACATTCGTATAGTGTTTGCGTGTCTCGACAGTTACAAATAAAGCCACAATAAGCTCATGGAGCGAACTTGTCAATCATCTTTATGGATGGCGCAGAGGAAACTCTGCCCAATGAGAAGACAGTTACTCACATGTGACTTGCATGAACACATTTTGCTATGCTTTGAAAGGTTGCCTTGTGAAAGTGAAACATACCAAGAACAAAATGAAACATTGTAACAAATTAAGCACCTGGTTCGGAACAAAACAAATGATCTATGGGTGTGAATACGCCCTTAGAAAGCAAAATAAGACTGAGGAGCTCAGAGAGCAAATAGTGCATGAAAGAAACGGGTGTCAGGGGTTGTGACAGCAGATGAAAGTGCTAGAGGTGGAAATTATCTGGGAGTAATCGTAGAGGGCAAAGGTCACCAGCTCTCAGATGTCTTTGGAGGACACTGGAGCCTTGTTCACTATGCTTTGAAATAGGAGGCAGCCTGCTTTAACATATGAGAGTTCTTAGGCCACATTCTCAGGCTTCAGCTCAGGCACAGTTGTCATGTCAGGTGCTTCCTTGGCCATATTATTTTTTATTAATGGATATCTGTGTGCATGTGGATACTTACAGTAATACTCTTACTGAAACCATAGTTCTGACCAGAACCTTTATTTTCAAATTATGCGTTGAATACAGTTAATTACATGAATATTGTTGCTACCTGTGTTTACACTTCAACAAGCGGCTCCATTCATTGTTTATTTAATCTTTGTTTTGTTATTTTTAAATAATAACATTTTTAACCCGATAGCTGCCGTAGCCTCGGGATATTGCAGTGTCCTCAGGCTGCACACTTCAGAGTTCTAGCAGATGCAGAGTTCATCCATGTATTGTTTGCCTGCTGCATTATGAATGAGTATCTGTTTTTGCATTAATTGTAGCAGGAAGTCTGCATATTTGGACACAGGGCAAGTGGAAGACAGTTTTGTTAGTAGTGTTGTTTGCCACTTTATTTTGATGCATTTGTTTAGGAAATGCTGTAAGACACATCTCATTATCTAACAAATCCAAAACATCTGTTGTAATAGCAATGTTGCTGAAGTGTGAATTTAAAAAAGTGGAACAAGAGTTGTGATCCATCCATTTGACATTAATTGCTCAGAAGACCATGTGAACAACAAGTATTAGTTGATATTAGTATGTTCAAACATACTTTGAACATCCTTATCCATATCTCTTCTTGAAAATGAGATACACCTTAATCTTTTACTTAAGGCCATGGAATCAATATCAAATTGAGCCCAAACCAAACATTAGAGTAATCATAAGCATCTTCAACATTGCCTAATTGTTCAGTAAGATATCAGTTCTTTGTCACTGTTAATAAGCTCCATATGTCACCTCTCTTTCATCTGATACACATTGTGACAAATTGTCAAAATTATGACAGATTTGTTTTATGAGAAGACAGAACTTAGGGAGCTTGTTAAACTGTCAGAAGTAATGGTTTCGCTAACGTTTCAGTAAGCTCACTGATGCAAAATTGAAGTCTAGAAAATGTGGATTTACCAAATAGTCTTTACAATTGTTTAGAAATGTATCCAATTATTAATAACTGACTTTTTAGTTCAGGCCTTCTGTAGCTTATATATACAGATGTGCTCAAATTTGTTGGTACCCCTCCACAAAAAACGAAGAATGCACAATTTTCTTTGAAATAATTTGAAACTTACAAAAGTAATTGGCATCCACCATTGTTTATTCCATATTTAATAGAAATCAGACTTTGCTTATGATTTTTTATTTAACAGAAAATTATAAATAATAAAACAAATGAAAATGGCATGGACAAAAATGATGGGACCGCTAACCTAATATTTTGTTGCACAACCTTTCGAGGCAATCACTGCAATCAAACGTTTTCTGTTCACAGGTAGTTTGGTCCACTCTTCCTGAGCAAACTGCTCCAGCTCTCTCAGGTTTGATGGGTGCCTTCTCCAGACTGCAAGTTTCAGCTCTTTCCATAGATGTTCGATAGGATTCAGATCAGGACTCATAGAAGGCCACTTCAGAATAGTCCAATGTTTTGTTCTTATTCATTCTTGGGTGCTTTTAGCTGTCTGTTTTGGGTCATTATCCTGTTGGAGAACCCATGACCTGCGACAAAACGGAGCTTTCTGACACTGGGCAGTACGTTTCGCTCCAGAATGCCTTGATAGTCTTGAGATTTCATTGTGCCCTGCACAGATTCAAGGCACCCTGTGCCAGGTGCAGCAAAGCAGCCCCAAAACATAACCGAGCCTCCTCCATGTTTCATTGTAGGTATGGTGTTCTTTTCTTTGAAAGCTACATTTTTTCGTCTGTGAACATAGAGCTGATGTGACTTGCCAATAAGCTCCAGTTTTGACTCATCTGTCCAAAGGACATTCTCCCAGAAGGATTGTGGCTTGTCAATATGCATTTTAGCAAATTCGAGTCTGGCTTTTTTATGTTTTTCTTTCAGAAGTGAAGTCCTTCTGTAGGGACTTACTTATTAAGCAGGGTCTTCCCTACTTATTTTAATTTGCAATTCTATATTTCCCTTCTTTAAAGCCCTCTTTGCCAATTCATCCACCTGCTCATTCCCTTTCACCCCTACATGTGCTGGAACCCACATAAATTGTACCTGTCCTCCTTGATTTTCTATCCTTGTAACTGACTGAAGGACTTCATATAAGACATCCTGACAGCTTTTTGAGTGAAAAGACCTTAAACTCACAAGGACTGAGGATGAATCGGAGCATATCAGCACCTTTTCTTGTCTTGTTTTTTCCACCCACCTTAAAAGCCTTCACCTTAATCGAATTCTGTATGTTATAATAGTGTCTTCCTTTGTTATCTGTCCCACTTTTTTGCCACAGTTCTCTCGCTGATGTTTTTATTGATTTGCCCTCACCTTTGCCAAAGGGGACTATCATTATTTCCTCCTCCTTTAATTTCACTGCATTCTTTGCAGTCAAATCTTCTTTCTCATCGCCCTCCACACCAATATGAGCCAGAATCCAACTAAACTTACATTATTCTATTCTCTCTATTCTTAGCATTATCATGAATATTTCTTTCAATAAATCATCTCTTATTGTTTCAGCTGAATTCAAGCTATTGTAGTGAACAGCAGACATGATGGCACCAGAGGTCCCCTCTTTACAACAGGAGTCCCTTTGACCCAGGAGTCTCTTTGATCCACAGGCACTTGTCTGCCTCGTTGCTCCTGTTGTTGCTGCATTGGTTTGCATCTTTAAGTTTTGTATATGTTTCTGTTTTGAATCATTATTTACTATCACTCCTTGTTGTTTATACTTAGTCGAGTCCCAAAATAGATAAATAGCCCTGGATAAGATGCAGTAGGCATTTTTGAGGAAAAGTACTTCAAGTGTTGTTTCTATATGATTCTTAGGTGCTGAATCCATTTCTGCCATATAACAAGTTGTAAACATCACTGTTTTGGCATAAACAATAAAAACAAAATGGCTGCCAAAAAAAAAAAAAAAAAAAACGTTTTAATGAATTTATTGCAGTTTAAACATTAAACATTATAACTAAACTATGCATTCTCGGAATATTTAAACATGTAAGCAATGAAAAAACAACATTAACATGAAAGGGACAGTTTTTAATGGCTGCTGGAATTATGCCAAGGTACCAAGGTACACTGGGAAGCATATATCAGTGGAAATATGCAGTTATGCCCAGCCCGAAGGGGGGAACTTGGAATACACATGACCCCAGGGGGCTGCATATTGAGAATCACTGGGGTGTCCAGCCGCAAGTGGAATATTTCAAACCCCGGGGTGGCAAGGTGGCTTGCCGAGGGAAAGACACATGCTCAGAGAGGCTTACAGTGGACTACACACGTGGGGGTCGCCCAGAGGCCGTGTTTGGTGTCGCCCAGCCTGCAGCTCTACAGATGTCTGTTAGCGAGGCGCCATGCGCTAGAGCCCAAGAGGATGCCACACTCCGGGTGGAGTGGGCCGTCACACCAAGGGGGCATGGTCGACCTTGCTGCTGGTAAGCCAAAGCAATGGCGTCCACTATCCAGTGAGACAACCTTTGCTTGGAGAGAGCCTTTCCCTTCAGCTTCCCACCATGACAGACAAAGAGCTGGTCTGAGGTTCTGAAACACCGCGTTCTGTCTACGTAAGCACGAAGGGCGCGTACTGGGCAGAGCAGTGCCAAGGCTGGGTCTGCCTCCTCCGAGGGCAGCGCTGGCAGGTTCACCACCTGGTCTCGAAAGGGTGTGGTGGGAACCTTGGGCACATATCCAGGCCGGGGTCTCAGGATCACGTAAGAGTTAGCCGGTCCAAATTCCAGGCACGCTTCGTCAACCGAAAATGCCTGCAGGTCCCCTACCCTCTTGATTGAGGCCAATGCAACCAGGAGCGCTGTCTTCATTGACAGGAACTTAAGCTCCACTGATTGCAGAGGCTCAAAGGGAGCACTCTGCAAAGCAGTTAAAACCACTGATAGGTCCCAAGAGGGAACGAGAGGAGGGCGAGGAGGATTCAGTCTCCTCGCTCCTCTCAGGAAACTGATGATCAGGTCGTGCTTTCCAATGGACTTACCATCAACTTCATCATGATGTGTGGCAATGGCGGCACCATACACTTTCGGGGGGAAGGGAGACAGCCTTCGCTCCAACCCTTCTTGCAGGAAGGAAAGCACAACACTGATCGGGCCTTTCGTGGGTTCTTGAAGTTTAGAAGAACACCAGTTGACGAAGAGGTTCATCTTCAACGCATAGGCATGTCTCGTGGACGATGCTCTAGCGGAAGTGATGGTAGCCACCACCGCTGGTGGTAGGGTACTCAAACCTGCCTCGTCCCGTCCAGGAACCACACATGGAGATTTCAAAGATCTCTCTATTAATGTTACTCGATCTTAGTGCTGCATTTGACACTATCGACCACAACATTCTTTTAAATAGACTTGAAAATGATGTTGGCATTAGTGGAATTGCATTAGCATGGTTTAAATCATACTTATCTGACCGTTATAAGTTGCCAGTCTGGGGTACCAGATTGGCACCGGGGCGCATGCTCATGCAGCGACCAGCAGCGAGGCACGTTTTTGTCTTATGTTATGTTGTTCATTGTTTTGTTTATTTCTTGTAACTAAATAGAAACGGTCAGAGAGAGTGAGAAGGAACTACGCTACGCTGTTTTGTTGGGAAATAAATAGCATGGAGTGGACCGCTTTGATTTTATTGTGGACGGCATTCCACCTCATGGAAACTCTGGAAGAGTTGCCTAACCCAACGCACATCCGATACAGCAGGGACTTTCTTTTAAAATGGAGCAACTTCCAGGTCAACAATCCTCCCTCGGATTTAATCTTCCCTAATCTAAACTGTTTTACTGATCAATCGAGAGGAAAAGGAAAAGGAGAATTTACCGGTGAGCTACCCCGCAAGACCAGGAAGCGAGGTAAGCGAGGTGGCGTACTCCAAAGACTGAGAAAACAATCTTTCTCCCGGATCCCCCTGCCTTCTATTATTCTATCAAATGCCCAGTCACTTCGAAATAAAACTGATGAGCTGCAAGCACATGTACGTTTCCAGCGTGAATTTAGAGATGCGTGTTTACTGGCGATTACAGAGACATGGCTTTCGGGAAGTGATTTGGACTCGGATCTGTTCATTGATGGTTTTGGGGTTCCTGTGCGCCTGGACCGAGACGCGAGCGTTACTGGAAGGTCGAGAGGTGGGGGGGTTTGCCTATACGTGAATCAAAGATATTGTAAAAATTTTCTTGTCAGAGAAAGTTTGTGCACTAAAGATGTTGAACTATTGTCAGTGTCTTTGCGCCCCCCATACTTGCCCCAGGAGTTTCCCCAAATATTTGTTACAGTTGTGTATATCCATCCAAGAGCAAATGCGGATAAAGCCTCGGAGTCGATATTGAAAGTAACACAAAAATTGCAAGAAATATCGCCCGAGGCACCTGTTTTCGTCCTTTGTGATTTTAACCATTGTTCGCTGAAGAAGTGTCTGAGAGACTTTTATCAATATGTTGCGTGCCCGACCAGACAAAATAAGTCACTGGATCTGTGTTACGGTTCTATTAAAGGTGCATACAAAGCTCTCCCTCTTCCCCCGCTGGGCGGGGCTGACCACAACTGCGTCCAGCTCATCCCGTCGTATCGCACGGCTTTAAGGAGTGGTAAAACTCTCACTAAACGTGTTAAGAACTGGACTGAGGATGCCATCCTGAGCCTACAGGGCTGTTTCGATTGCACCGACTGGGGCATGTTTAAAGAGTCCTGTACTAACATTGATGATCTTACAGATGTTGTCAGCTGTTATGCTTCCTACTGTGTTGATAATGTAATCCCTGATAAAATTGTACAGGTATATCCAAACAATAAGCCATGGGTAAGGAAATAACTTAAACTGTTGTTAAACAGAAAGAGGCAGGCATTTAGGGAAGGCAACTTTTTAGAATTGAACAAGTTGAAAAAGGAAATAAGAAGTGAAATAAGGAGAGCAAAGCAGGGATACAAAGAAAAAATTGAGAAAGACTTTGGTGGAAGAAGTCTACGTTCAGCATGGGATGGTATGAAAACTGTTATCGGCACCAGGAGAGAAAAGAATGTTAAGGTTGTGTTGGAAGGTTTTAATTGTGACAGTCTACTTGCAACAGAACTAAACAAGTTTTATTTGAGGTTTGATACCTCAAATTTTAGGAATGTCATTCTAGAACAGAAATTCCATCTGTCTGGAAATGGTTTTGTCCCCTTCTTTGATGAACAAGCTGTGGTCAAAATGTTTAAACATTCCAGAACTGGAAAAAGCCCTGGGCCTGACAATATAGGCAGTCACCTGCTCATCTCTTGTGCAGAGCAATTAGGTCCAATTTTTCATTATATTTTCCACTTGTCTTTAGAGCAACAGAGAGTGCCGAACATATGGAAGCAGTCTACGGTCATTCCAGTGGCCAAAAAAAAATAATCCAAAATTATTAAATGACTTTAGGCCGGTTGCTCTGACCTCCTTAGTTATGAAATGTTTCGAAAAACTGGTTAAAAAAGTCGTTCTCGCAAAAACAGAGAATATCCTTGATCCACTACAGTTTGCTTATAGGGCTAAGCGAGGGGTAGATGATGCAACTACTACTCTGTTAAATTTGCTGTTCAAACACCTTGAAGGTAGTAAAACACATGCAAGGATTTTATTTGTTGATTTTTCATCTGCTTTTAATACAATCCAACCACATATTTTAATTGAGAAGCTCTTAAAGAACTTTGACCTTGATTTTAACATTGTGGGATGGATTCTTGATTTTTTAACTGATAGAACTCAGAGAGTTAGGGTTAATGGTTGCTTGTCGGAGAAGATGTCATCATCCACGGGGTCTCCTCAGGGGTGTGTCCTCTCACAACTCCTTTATATTCTTTATTCTGATGATTGCCGCAGCCAGCAGGAAAATAGATACATTTTAAAATTTGCAGATGACTCTGCTATTGTCAGTCTTCTCTCCTCTGAGGAAAGTAATCATGGTCCTGTCGTGGATGATTTTGTGCTCTGGTGTGATAGGGCATTTCTTCAACTAAATGTAGAAAAGACAAAGGATATGCTGATTGATTTTAGGCGTAAGTCTGCAACTCCACAGAACACTACCATTAATGGGCAGATGGTGGGATTCGTAGAAACATACAAGTATCTCGGCAGTTTGATCGACAATAAGTTAAATTTTAATTCCAACACGGAGATGCTCTGTAAAAAAGGCCAACAAAGACTGTTTTGCCTTCGCAAACTTTCAAAATTTCGTGTCGATAAGACCCTCATGACCCTTTTTTATAAATCATATATTGAGACTGTATTAACATTCTCAGTAATTTGCTGGTATGGTAATCTCAGTGTCAAGGCCAAAACTGCTCTTTCCAATATAGTGAAGGTTAGCAGTAAAATTATTGGTGTTCAGCAGAGTAGCCTCACTGACCTGTATAATAGACAGGTAGTTAGGAAGGCAAATGCAGTTATCTCTGATAGTTTCCACCCCCTTCATTTAGAGTTTCAGATCTTACCTTCTGGGTCTCGGTTTAGATTACCTCCAGTAAAGAACAATAGATACAGGCACTCATTCGTTCCGACTGCCATTTCTCTTCTAAATTCAGCCCGGAGGAGGAGATAGACCAAACTATTAAATAATGAATGGGGTTGTTTAACATGTATAGTATTGATTGATGTTGATGATGTTGTTGATGAATTTGTGATTGTTATTGGAAATCTTCCCCTGTGTTGCTAAATTATTTTTATGAGGAATATTGTCAGATGTTTCTTTTTAACATATGGCTGTCGAAGGGGAGGCTTATTTATTTATTTTTTCTATTTTAGAAATGGAGCACTTTATTCTGTAGCACTTAGGCCCACTTATTTATCTTCTCAATTCTCTTTTATACAATTAGGGTTAGTTACAATTAGGGTTATCACTTACAAAGCACTAAATGGTTTAGCTCCCCAGTACTTGAGCGAGCTCTTAACGCATTATAGTCCTTCACGTCTATTGCAATCTCAAAATTTCGGCCAGTTGATAATACCTAGAATATCAAAATCGACTGTTGGCGGTAGATCCTATTCCTATTTAGCACCAAAACTTTGGAACAATCTTCCTAACATTGTCCGGGAAGCAGACACACTCTGTCAGTTCAAATCTAGACTAAAAACACATCTCTTTGACCTAGCATACACATAACATATTATAGACTTCTATAATTCAATGTAGTGGTCGACCGATATTGGTTTTTTGATGGCCGATGACGATGCCGATATCTTAGAGAGCAGGGTGGCCGATGGCCGATATAAAGCAGATATTTTTATATATATTTATTTTAATTAATATTTAATAAGTTATAAATAAATTAGAAAACAAATCTTTTACAAAACATGCTTTTATACTTTAGATGGCAACTTCTTGAATCTGCAATCCTATTACAGTATTTTTCACAATATGAATATGTGAATAAAAAGAAGGTAAACACTGTAACAGGGCACTCAGTAATCTGGTAATTTCGTGCTGGTAATCATATTTTTTCAAATAAAGACAAGGTAACGCTAATTTTACCTGAGCCTAATTTTAAATTTACTACTGAGCCTTGTGGTACACCATACTGAACTTGTGATCGATAAGACATCTCTTCATTTACTGCTACAAACTGATAATGGTCAGATAAGTATGATTTAACCCATGCTAGTGCAATTCCACTAATGCCAACATAGGTTTCTAGTCTATTTAAAAGAATGTTGTGGTCAATGGTATCAAATGCAGCACTAAGATTGAGTAACACTAATAGTGAGATACAACCACGATCGGGTGATAAGAGCAAATAATTTGTAACTCTAATGAGAGCTGTCTCGGTACTATGGTTCGGTCTAAATCCGGACTGAAAATCCTCGGAGATATCATTTCTTTCAAGAAAGGAACACAGTTGTGAGGATACTGCTTTTTCTAATATCTTTGACAGAAAAGGCAGATTCGAGATCGGCCTGTAATTGACTAATTCTGTAGGATCAAGTTGCGGTTTTCTAACAAGCGGTTTAATCATAGCCAGCTTAAAGGTTTTTGGTATGTATCCTAGAGACAAAGATGAATTAATGATATTAAGAAGAGGATCTATGACCTCTGGGAGCATCTCTTTCAGTAGTTTAGTCAGTATAGGGTCTAACATACATGTTGTCGATTTAGATGAATTAACGAGTTTGCAAAATTCTTCCTCTCCTATAGCAATAAATGAATACAAATTTTCCTCAGGGAGACTAAAATGCACTCCCTGATGCGATACTGTAGTAGACGGTTGCATAGTTATAATTTTGTCCCTGATATTATCAATCTTATAAGTGAAGTTCATAAAGTCATTACTGCTGTGTTACTTGGAAACTTCTGGGCTTGAAGCTTTCTTTTTCATTAGTTTAGCCACTGTTTCAAATAAATACCTAGGATTATGTTTATTTTCTTCTAATAGGATTGAAAAATAAGCAGATCTAGCAGCTTTTAAAGCCTCTCTGTAAGTAATAGAGCTCTCCTTCCATGAAATCCGAAATACCTTGTTTTTTTTTTCTTCCAGTTGCTCTCCATTTTTCTGGCTGCTCTCTTAAGTGCCTGAGTGTGCTCGTTGTACCACGGTGTTGGACTATTTTCTTTAATCTTCTTTAAGCGCAACAGAGCAACTGTGTCTAAAGTGCTGGAAAAGAGAGAGTTAAAAGTTTCTGTTGCAATATCAAGTTCTTCTAAGCTATCCGGGATGCTGAGATGATGAAATTGATTAGGAAGATTATTGATAAAGCAATCTTTAGTGGCATAAGTGATAGGTCTAACATATTTATAACACTGAGTCGGCTTTGCCTTGGCTAAACGTAATTTACATGAGACTAGATAATGATCTGAGATGTCTTCCCTCTGCTGCAGAATTTGAACGGCATAAACATCTATTCCATGTGATAATATTAGATCTAGAGTATGATTACGACAATGAGTAGGTCCTGACACATGTTGACTAACTCCAATAGAGTTTACAATGTCTTTAAATGCCAATCCCAATGCATCTTTTTCATTATCTATGTGTATATTAAAATCACCAACAATTAGTACTTTATCTGCAGTCAATATTAATTCTGATAGAAAGTCCGAACTTTGATAAAATCTTTATGGTGCCCTGGTGGCCTGTATACAGTAGCCAGCACAAATCTCAAACGTGATTTATCGTTTACACTATATATTTTTACATTAAGCACCAACACTGCAAAAGAAGTATATTTAAAACTTGATTTCTTAGTTTGTTTTGAGAATGTTTTGAGAATATTACTATAAATTACAGCAACACCTCCCCCTTTGCGTTTCAGACGAGGTTCATGTTTAAAACTGTAATCTTGTGGGGTGGACTCAATTAAAGTAATGTAATCATTTGGTTTTAGCCAGGTTTCTGTCAAACACAGCACATCTAGGTTATTATCTGAAATCATATCATTAACAATGAGTGCTTTTGGAGTAAGGGATCGAATATTCAGCAGCCCAAGCTTTATCATTTGCTCATTTGTATTATAGCTGTTTTTTATTTGTTGAACATCAATAAAATGTTTAACCTTAGATGGGTTTGGACGTTTTTTTGGATTTCCAAATTCGGGGAACGATATGATGATATGATACTCTATATGATGATATCTAGGTGAAAGAGGCTCTATGTGATGAGATTTATCTGACCTTGGTGACGCGAGGCCTTCCTTTACCTTCCATGCTAACAGTCGGTTAAGCCAGTCTGTCTGCTTCCTGAATTTGTCATTTTTTATCTCTAAAAGATGACAAAAAGGTGATTTTCAAGATGGCGCCGGGCTGTTTGCTGGCTTGCCGTCGGATGTCAATGCCATTTGTTTTATATGTATTGCTATGGGCGATTTGTTCGATTTGGTCGGTGATTGAAACCACTGCTGTACTCACCTACGATCGTCAAGCCCTTCTTTATTTACGTCTCTCTTCGGCGGACTGCTGCGGACGCATCCCTATTGAGGATTATTTCTTCAACTCACGGGCCTCCTCTATCTTTCCTGCGATCAGCTGTCACTCGACGGGCTGCTGTCTGCATCGTAAAAAGCGTGCCAGAAAACGAGGAAAACGCAGTGGACTTCTTGTTAGGCTAAAAAGACGCGGGGCTTCATCGCCACGGATTATCCACGCCTGGCCTGGAAGCTATCGGTTGCCTAAACACAACAGCGCCTCGGAGTTACAGACTATCGGTCCTGTTCCAGTCCTCTCGGACTCATGGACCCCCTGGCGCCAATCGTTAAGACAACGCCGCGTCAACAGAGGTGTCGACATTCGGAACCTTCGCACCCTGGAATATGTCAAACCACCGGCTGTACTTACGGACACCGGACCACAACAGGTGAAATTGGCGTTGGTAAACGCAAGATCCATCTGCAACAAATCATTTATTTTAAATAATTTTTTTACATCTCATGACCTGGACTTCCTATTTTTGACGGAAACCTGGCTCAATGCTGGTGAGCTGGATTCTCTGACTGATTTATCTCCAGTTGATTGTGTCTATTTTAGCTCTCCTAGGCTAGTGGGCCGCGGCGGAGGCGTGGCTACAGTTTTTAAAAAACGTTTTAGGTGTAGGCTTTCGCCTGCCACCCAATATCATACATTTGAATTGCAATTATTCACAATTCAGCTATCCAGCCCAGTGACTTGTGCCCTTATTTATAGACCACCAAAATATAATAAGGACTTTATGCAGGAATTTGGGACATTTCTTTCTAATATAGTCCCGACTGTGGATAAATTGCTAATCCTGGGTGATTTTAATATTCATGTCTGCTGTCCTTCCCATCACCTGGTAAAGGAATTTCTACAACTCATTGACTCATTCGATCTCATCCAACATATTAATGGCCCTACACACGAACACGGACATACCATTGATCTTGTTTTAACTTATGGACTCTCAGTATGTAACATTGATATTGAGCAAAGCTGCCTGTCGGATCATATGTCTGTCATGTTTAATATCATACTACCATATCTACCTCCTAACGACGAGAAGGATGTACATTTTTCTCGTGTGATAATTCCCTCTACTGTAATTGAGTTTTCTAATGCCTACACAGAGTCTTTAACAAGGTCTGTTTTGGAAGCCCCATCGCTTAACCTCAATACTGAGGAAATTACCATGTTGTTTAATGAGACTTGTACAAATATCTTAGATTTGTTTGCACCACTAAAATCAAAGCGCTTTAAACGCAGCTCTCGCCCTTGGTTTAATCATCATACCCGGGCTCTCAGGCAGGAGTGCCGTAAAGCAGAACGTAAATGGAAAAAAGATAGGCTACATGTCTCAGCTGAGATTTTCAAGAACCACCTGTCTACCTATCAATGCGCTGTCAAAGCAGCTAAAATTGAGTACTTCTCAGATTTTATAAAGAAAAATTCACATAATCCTAAAGTACTGTTTAATACTTTTGATAAAGTGGTTAATCCGAAGCCTTCTTCATACCCAGATGCTACCCCTGAGTTGTGCATACAATTTCTTGATTTCTTTAGGAATAAGATTGAACTTCTATACTCTTCTGTCCCCAGCTATCATGCCTCTAATTCTTCCAATTCTAGCCCTAATAAGGTCCAGCTAACACATTTTAATCCAATTGATCTTATTAAAATGACAGAGTTAATTTTAAAACTGAAACCGACCACCTCACCAGCGGACATCATGCCAACACGTTTCTTTAGAGAGGTGTTAGGAGTAATTGGCCCATCTGTTCTGACTATCATGAATAGTTCATTATGTACAGGCATTATTCCATCCTGTTTTAAGCATACCGTGATTAGGCCATTTTTGAAGAAGCCAAGTCTTGATCCATCTGAGTTTAATAACTTTCGACCTATCTCCACAATACCTTTTCTGTCTAAAGTGTTGGAGAAGATTGTTTTTCTCCAACTCTCTGCATTCTTAACAGACCAAGATCTCCTCGATAAATTTCAATCGGGATTTAGGACCCGTCATAGCACTGAAACTGCCCTCCTTAAAGTGACAAACGACCTTTTGCTCACTTTGGACTCGGGTAGCTCCGCTATTTTAATTTTGCTCGATCTAACCGCCGCCTTTGATACAATCCATCATAATATTCTTTTAGATCGTCTAAAGCAGGAGGTTGGGCTTAGCGGCATGGTCTTACGCTGGTTCTATTCATATCTTTCAAATAGGTCTGTCTCAGTTAAAATTGGCAATTACTCATCACCTTCAGTTCCACTATCATGCGGACTCCCACAAGGGTCCATACTGAGTCCTATTCTATTTTCCTTATATATGTTACCTTTGGGCTCTATTTTCAGGAAATATGAGATCACATATCACTGTTATGCTGACGACACTCAAATGTATGTCCCACTACATCCTCTTGATAAGTCTTGTTCCAATCTTGTAAAGTGTCTTGATGAGGTAAAGTGCTGGATGGCTAAGAATTTTCTCCACTTAAATGAGAGCAAAACTGATGTTGTTGTTTTTGGCCCTTTTGGCTTTTCACCACTTATCTCTACTTATTTGGGCCCACTATCTAGAAATGTTCACCCATGTGCAAAAAATCTGGGTGTATTTTTCGATTCTGAACTAAATTTTACAAAACAAGTGAGCGCTGTGGTTAAAAGTAGCTTCTACTACTTAAGATTAATAGCGAAAATGAAACCTATGCTCTCATCGAGGGATTTGGAGACGCTCATCCATGCTTTTATACTATCTAGATTGGACTATTGTAATGTGATATATTTGGGACTCTCTCAGTCATTGCTGAACCGATTGCAGCTGGTTCAAAATGCCGCTGCCAGACTATTGACCAATACGAGAAAGAGTGATAGAATTACCCCAATTCTAACATCCCTTCAATGGCTACCTATCAGATTCCGGATCGATTTCAAGACTTTAATATTCATTTTTAAAATTTTAAATGATCTCGCACCCTCCTATCTATCTGATCTTATTATTTTGCACCAGCCAGTAAAGAATCTGAGATCGGCGGATAAATTATTGCTCCGGGTACCGCGGTCCCGACTCAAGCGGAAAGGTGATCGAGCCTTTTCGATAGCCGGTCCTAGGTTATGGAATTCCTTACCTCTTGCCATCCGCTCCATCCCCACGTTGAATTCTTTTAAAACGGCTTTAAAGAAGCACTTTTATAGCTTGGCATTTAATTCCGACCCAGGAGAGACCTAAATATATTAATTTTATGTTGTTGTGTTTTGTATTCTCTTTGTTTGGTTTTATTGATGGAATTGTACAGCACTTTGGGCTGCACTTGAGGCAGTAGAAATGTGCTATATAAAAATAAACTAAACTAAACTAAGACTATGAGCCAAATTACTAGAGAGAAGAGCAGCACCATCCCAGGACGGATGAATACCATCTCTTTTCAACAGGTCAGGTTTGCCCCAAAAACGTTTCCAATTGTCTTTGAATTCTATATTATTAAGCGGACACCACCTTGACAGCCAGCCATTGAGTGAACACAATCTACTAACTATCTCATCACTCCTGCGAACAGGAAGTGGGCCAGAGCAAATTACAGTGCTTGACATCGTACTTGCGAGTTCACACACCTCTTTAATTTTAATTTTGGTGATCTCCGACTGGCGGAGTCGAACATCATTCGTGCAGACGTGAATAATGATCTTAGAGAATTTACGATTAGCATAAGCCAGCACTTTTAAATTTGCTTTGATGTCAGGTGCTCTGGCTCCCGGCAAACATGTGACTATGGTGGCTGGTGTCTCTATTTTCACGTTCCGTGTGATCGAATCACCAATTACTAGGACACAATCAACAGAATTCTCAGTGGGTGTTTCACTGAGCGGGGTAAATCGATTTGTTATGGTAATCGGAACGGAAGAGTGGTTTTTTGATCCGCGACTAGAGCGATCCCTCACTGTCACCCATTTGCCTTGCTGCACAGGCACTAATTCAGCCAGAACCGAATCATGTAAAGAGTTCACTATGATAGGCGCATCCAAAATAGTATCTAAAGCTCTAGCACTCTTACTATCCTCAATTAAAGTTTGGAATGCGTGTCTCTAGTTCTGAAATCTTCTCCGTCAGCCTGACTGTCTCCTTGCATTTATCACATATAAATCCTATATTGCCGACAGAGAAGGCTATGCTAAACGTGACATGAAGTGCAGGTGACAATAACAGGACAAGATATTACTCACCGTGTTTGTTGAATGATTCTTACTCACCTGGGGTCTCATTTATAAAACTGTGCGTAGGAACCTTACTAAAAGTGTACGTGCGCCCGAAAGCCAAAAATGGCGTACGCAAAATAATATTCGGATTTATAAAACCGTTCGTACGCCAGAACCTGCGCAGAATTCACTTTATAAATCCCACTCAGCGGAAGATTGTGCGCACATGCGTCTCCTCCCCGAAATAACCATATATGGAGCTTACAACGCCTAGTTTTACTATGCAGATCCTCATCTGCATATCATTTGCATATGATTATTCATCCACGTGATAACGTTTAATGGTACAAGACACATTACATTAATAAAAATCAAGTAGTTGCCTATCCTTGCCTTGTTTTTGAATACATAAATCAAATAGTGTAAAATACATTTCAGAGAAAGTTTTTCTCAATCTTTTCCACTGGCCGAATTGTATTTTTAATTGATACTTTTAATAGAAACAGATAGTCCTTGGGCATTATTTGCACGAAACTATTTTCTCAGACAATCTGGTATTATCATGATAAGCAGTTATCTCTGTGGTTAAAACATTAAAACAAAGCATGCCAGAGGAAAAGTGTTCAAAAACACCGCATTAACAACAAATATTTCTATTGACTGAATTTGAATATAAAAATGTTGTAACTTCTCAGTAATGATTTCATGTTTAAGTGCTTAGCTCCATTAGTTTAAATCATTATTTTATTTATTTAAACTGTTATTTGCGTCAGTTTCACTAAACGGCCCAACGCGCTCGCTGGCGCGGACATTTAAGAAGGGATGGATATTTGCTTCAAGTGGCAGGCTTGGTGAGTGAAATTATATTTGTATTATCTTTCTGTATATGTTAAATTTTCTTTAGATTTTCTGTCTAAAAGTGACCAAAAAGACACTTAACTCCAGCTCACCATCGGTGTCGCCAATTCCATTTGTCTCCAGAATGTGCGTACGCACGGCTCAAAGTTTGCTTAAAGGTGCGCACATTCTCCCGTCAAGTTTGTTTTTTATAGATCACAACCTTTGCGTGGGAACTGGCGTACGTACGTTTCCAGCCCCGTTTTGTGCATACGCACGCTTTATAAATGAGACCCCTGGGCTTTTTAAGAACTCAAAGGCGCGGGCGCGTGAGAGAAAAATAAATAAAAAATTAACTGAGCGCACGGGTGGCGCGTTAACAGGCTAGCGAATTACTAGCATGTTGTGCTAATAATAACGGAAGCTAGCGATGTCAGGTTAATCTGAGATGTTGGGTAAGCTGTATTTAGTAGTATAAACAACTAGAGATGATAGTAAATGATGGTTCAAAACAGAAAGAAATACGAGGCTAAGACGGAGCTTACAGCACCAAAGCAAACAAACTCACAGCAGGCAGCGAGGCAGACAGGAGCAATCGATCAGCGATCCTAAGGCGAGGTTAGGTTCAATAATAGTCAATAATAGTCAGAGGCTTTTACAAGCTCGCCAGAATCTCACTAAATCCTTCGGATTGATCAGATGATGAACTTCCTACAATTTATACAATTCTAATTCAGTCAACAATCTTCCATGATTGTTCTTTATTGTTAAGGTGAAATTCCTTGGCTGGTGCCCCATAATATAGGAAGGAATCATCTGACAGTCTCACATTCACCTTAGGTCACCTAAGGCCCTATAGATATCTAGTAGTGACTGTTTATCTGCGTTCCAATCTGCGGAAATCTCATAAGGTTTAATACTTTATTGCATTTTGTTTCAATCTGTTTTACATGTGTCGTCCATTAACATTTCTCATCAAACATAACCCTAAATATTTAACTTTGTTAACTTTTCAATACTTTGACAATATAATTTAGGCTGCATATTTCTTAACCTTCTCTTTCTGGTAAAGAGCATGTAACATGATTTAGCTACTGACATCTTAAACCTCCAGTCAAATGACCAACTTTCAACTTTTATTATAGCAATCTGAATATTATTCTTATTATATTACAGTTTTTTTCAATTTCTTAAGCACAATTTTGAAAACAGGGCCCGGTTTTTCAAACCCCTTCACACAATTAGCACAACACTACACCAAAGTAGCACAACACCAGGGGCCTCATTTATAAAGCTTGCGTACGCACAAAACGGGGCTGAAAACATGCGTACGCCAGTTCCTGCGCAAAAGGTGGGATTTATAAAGAAAAACTTGACGGGAAAATTTGCGCACCTGCAAGCAAACTCTGACCCATGCGTACGAACGTTTTGGAGATGGAGCACTTTGGCGACACCGATGGTGAGCTGGAGTTAAATGTATTTTTGGTCACTTTTATACAGAAAATCTAAAGAAAATTAAACATATACAGAAAGATTATACAAATACAATTTCAATCACCAAGCCTGTCACTTGAAGCAAATATCCATTCCTTCTTAAATGTCCGCGGCAGCGAGCGTGTTGAGCCGTTTAGTGAAACTGACGCAAATAACAGTTTAAATAAACAAAATACTTCTGATATAAACATTTATATTAAATATGCCATTCAAATTAATGGAGTTAAACACTTAAACATGAAATCATTACTGAAGTTACAATTTTTTTTTAAATTCAATCATTAGAAATATTTGTTGTGGATGCGATTGTTTTTGAACACTTTTCCTGTGGTGTGCTTTAATGTTTTAACCACAGAGATAATTGCTTATCATGATAATACCAGATTGTCTGAGAAAATAGTTTCGTGCAAATAATGCCCAAGGCCTATCTGTTTCCATTAAAAATATAAATCAATTAAAAATACAATTCGGCAAGTGGAAAAGATTGAGAAAAACTTTCTCTGAAATGTATTTTACACTATTTGATTTATGTAGGCTATTCAAAAACAAGGCAAGGATAGACAACTACTTGATTTGTATTAATGTAATGTTTCTTGTACCGTTTATATCATTTGCATATGATTATTCATCCACATGATATCGTTTAAGTTATCACGTGGATGAATAATCATATGCAAATGATATGTAGATGAGGATCTTCATAGTAAAACTAGGCGTTGTAAGCTCCATATAGGTTATTTCGGGGTGGAGACGCATGTACGCACAATCTTCCGCTGACTGGGATTTATAAAGTGAATTCTGCGCAGGTTCTGGCGTACGCACGGTTTTATAAGTCTGAATATTTTTTTGCGTACGCCATTTTTGGCTTTCGGGCGCACGTACACTTTTAGTAAGGTTCCTACGCACAGTTTTATAAATGAGGCCCCAGATCATTTGCAAAATGGAACACTTTCGTCGAAACTACACAAAGTCTTATAAAACCTTATTTTTTTGTCATAATATAAACACAACCATCATATGGTCTAATTCTGTTTGAATCGGTTAAACACTCCTGTGCTCAACCTAAAACACTTTTAGCATTTACACAGAGAGAGTGTAAAAATATATTCACCAACACCACATGACACCAATTGTAGACTAATGAAAATATGTATTTATTTTCATGTACTCAGTTCAGCCAATACTGAACATTTCAACAAAACATTCATAACAAAACATTTTCCAGTTTTCATACAGTATTACCGAACATACCCTTGTACTGTAAGCTTACAGTAATACTGTTACATAAAAATACAAATCCAGTTCAGTACAGAATAAAAAATAAAAAAAACCTAAACATCTCTCCGCCTAGCTGGACCTGGCCACAGGGCCTTGTCAACATCACAGGCTATATATTCATTTGCAAGGCAACGTGGGAAGAATCTTTTGGAGTGACGAATTCAACTCCCTCAGTATTAGTCCGTGGTTTATTACATGGTCCACAATTGTTTCCAAAAACGAAAACGAATTTGGTTGTCTTCCCTCTCCCTCTTCCTCTCCCTCTCTCTAGTCCTCTTCCTTTTCTTCTTCCTCTTCCTCTTCCTCTTCCTCCACCTTGTTCTCTCCGGATTCCCCCTTTCCCTCTTCCTCTGACACCGTCCATTTTTGTTGAAGACAGGTGAACTTACCTATTGCCTTTTTATAGTGCGTAAACCTGATTGGTGTGCCTACAATTAAGCACCAGTGTGTGTGCACTCCTGGTGGCTGTGCTTAACCAATTGGTTCATGGGTGTGTTCATTTGAAAGCCTTTGCTTTGAAATTGCAAGGAAATTACATCATGATAAATTTCTGTGTCAAATGTATACAAGTGTGTTTAGTGTTTTGCAAATCACTGTGTGTAATGTTTTGCAAAAAGTGTGAAGCTGACCATGTGCTTACAATCATTCAAATCTAGGCCGGTGTTTTGCTCCGTGAGTGTAAGGTTTTGCTAATTGTTGGGAAAGTTTTAATTTTAGTGTGTAAGCAACTGAAAAAAAAAACTGTAATGATGTCTAATATTTGTCACTCTTTTCCATATAGCCTCATCATCTGCATAAAGTGACGATTCAATACCTATACCAGCATTCTTAAAGATATCATTTATCATAATGTTAACCAGAATTGGGCTAATAGTACTACCTTGCGGTATACCATTTTCTATATCAAAATTATTGGATACAGCATCTCCAACTTTAATACGGAATGTCCGATTAGATAAGAAGTCTAAAATCCAGTTGTACATCTTCCTGCCCATACCCATATTATGTAGTTTAATCAGTAGTCCTGCTCTTCACATTGAGTCATAGGCTTTCTCAATATCAAAGTATGCTATAGCCATGACCTCTTCCATGCTAATAGCTTTTTCCGCCTCATTTTCACCAAGGTGTCTATTGTAGAACTACCTTTACGAAAACCAGGCAATATTCCTTCACTCCATATTTTATTAAACAGACATAGTACAATTTCCAAGACTTCATCTAATTGTCTAAACATAGCATAATATGATTGATCTTGTCCTGGAGCTGTATAACCACTTTTCTCTAAGGCCATTAAGAAGTTTGCAAGCATACATAGTGGAAGTCATTTAGATGAAATATACATAAAGAAGATATTATAATAATTTTTTTCTGATGTATTAAAGAAAAATAATAGTGTCAAATCATCGCTAGACATGCAATTCACACTACATGAAATCATGTAGTTCTCGGTTACTAATGTAACCCTCATTCCCTGAAGGAGGGAACGGGAGACGTAACGTTGATGTAATTGGGATCACTTCAGGGAGCCCGATCATCTTCGAGTGTCTACAGAACGAGCCAATGAACGTTGGCGTACGTGAAACGTGTCACGCGCCCCGCCCCGCAGCGCAGGTATAAACAGGAAGCGGGCGCACGCACACATTGTTTTTCGCCCGACCAATTGAACGTGCTGTTTCCTTCGTCCGGAGGGCGAGGTCGGTAGCCACACAGAGCTCCCGAAGGAGCTTTGGGTCAGAACCACCCTCGTTCATGTCCATGAGCGCCTGGGCCTGGTGGACCTGCAAGAGCGCCATGGCATGAAGGGCGGAAGCAGCCTGTCCACAGGCCTTGTAAGCAACTACTGTGGCCATCTGCTGGCGCCAGGGAACGATTGCACCCAGAAACGCACAAGCGGAATGACATCCTGAAAAGGATGCAGGGTCACGCTTGTGTTGCTCTTTAGTAAAATAAAAAAAAACAGAAAAAAACTCTCTTGTGCTGAGGCACCCAGGGGTAGCCACATTGTGTAATACACACAGGGGGAACGCCCACCGAACCGACACACACACTATAGTGCTGTGAAAACAGCAGTTGTGAGCTGCAATGCTCGCGGACACCGCTGATCGCACCGTCACACCAACACAAGACGAGAATCTTCTTAGAAGAGTTTTTGGCAGTCTTGTAGAACTCTGAAGTCAACCAGAAGCTCGGCTCTGAAGTGAAAGACAATGTGTGCGTGCGCCCGCTTCCTGTTTATACCCGGGCTGCGGGGCGGGGCCGTGACGTGTTTCCCGCACGCCAACGTTCATTGGCTCGTTCTGTAGACACTCGGAGATGATAGGGCTCCCTGAAGTGATCCCAATTACGTCGTCAGGCCGACATTATGTCGAACGTGAGCGACTGAAAGGGAACTTCTTATATCTTCTTTATGTATTTTGGGGCAAATACTTATTTGCAGCTGTATCATACAAATAAATAGTTAAAAAATCATACATTGTGATTTCTGGATTTTTTTTTTTAGATTATGACTCTCACAGTGGACATGCACCTACGATGACAATTTCAGACCTCTCCATGATTTCTAAGTGGGAGAACTTGCAAAATAGCAGGGTGTTCAAATACTTATTTTCCTCACTGTATATATTCTGTCACTTTTCCTCTGATGCTGCAAAGCCACATTCACAGTCTTAAAGATGAGCAACAAAGCTGATTTTTTCCACAATCAGTGTATACTCATTATAATCTTTTTAAAACATGGATTTATTTCTGTTTGCTTCTCATTTGCTGTATGAGATGGAATCTCGATTGATCGTCTTCTTACAGGCTGACTTATTTTACTTTCTACATGAGTATCATTGAATCTGGCTAGATTCACTGGCTAGAGCTCAATTTCCTTAACTTTTTTAACTGCATTAGCACAAGACACTTGATTTATTATTTTGTACTTCTGTACCTCTTTAGCTTGTTTTTGAACATGGCATCCTACTAAAGCAGCACTGTGTTCATCACGACAGTTGCAGCATCTCATATTTGCATCTTTACCACATTTACCATACTCTTGATCCCCTCCACTTCTAGCACATCTTAACTTTCATTGCATTGCATTGCCTTGCAGTGTGTCCCATTCTTTGGTACTTAAAACATCTCATTGGGGTTGGGATAAACTCCATAAGGTCGTAACTCAAACAACCCATTCTTATTTTCTGGACCATAACTTTTTCAAACTCAATGAGCACTGACAGGCTATCCCTTTTCACCCCATTTCTTAGCGTTTGTAATCTTGAAGCTTTCATCACTTTACCTCCGTTTGCTTCCTGTATTATCTCATCCATCGTCATTGTCAAAGGTATATCATAAATAACACCTTTAAGCTTCACTGCATTTCCTTGGATATGAACATTGATTCTCTCTCCATTTAGCATTTCTGCACGTAGGAACTTATCTCTTTGCAGTTTTTCTTTCGCAATAATCAGCAACCTCTTGTTGCTTAAGTATTTGGCAAACTTGATTTTACCCATTTCTTTTTCAATAGATTTTGTCATCTTTAACAGGTGAAAATGCACAGTTCTCTTTTGAATGTTATCATTACTTTCCATTCCGTTTCTTCATCCTCTTTATTCACACTTGTCTTTGCAGGCCTTAGTTTTTTTGCTCATGTCACCCAGCTCCAAACCTAGTGTTGAACTTCCAGAGCTATTATGGTAACACTTTACAATAAGGTTCATTAGTTAACACTATTTAATACCTTAAGCCGGGTGCACACTGTGCGATTTATAATAGTCCTTTGCGATTGTTGCTTGTCAGACTGTACGAACATGATCATCACTGTAAGACATGTCACAATAGGATCTCAGTTGTCATTAATATCAGACTGTACGGCAGTCAAGATGCGTTAAAAGCAGACGCATGCAAGAAAACTTGTCCGGAGTTTTACATCAATCAATGACACGTTTGTTCGCATTACACACAAGATTGAAATGGTGGCTACAAAGAAATCTCTAATGTTACTTTTAGTCATGGCTTGTCTTAACAAAAAGAGGAAAATTTGACGGTCGTCGTAGGAGAAGTCACACTGCAGGACTGTGAGTCAAATCTTCTGACACTGCTAGAATTTCGTCGGAGGTAAAATTTGATCGTGTGCTTAACTGTCACTCTCTTTCTGAATGACGATCTATCTGACTTCATCTAATCAATGGTCATTATTTGGCTGTCGATGGACATGTCAAACTAACGATCAAACACTTCAGATTTTAGCCAAGGATCAGAGGAATCTTTTAGGATTTGCAAAATTTGTCTCAGATGGACAAATCATGGCCAAAATAGCAGTGTGCACCCCTGCTTTAGTTACCATGAACTAAGAATGGACAATATTTCTTAATCTTAGATAATATTAATTTCAACATTTACTAATATGCTATTAAAATCAAAGGTTGAATTTATTAACATTAGTTAATGCACTGTAAATTAACATGAACAGACAATGAACAGCTGTTTAATTATTAACTAACATTAACAAAGATTAAAAAATATTATAACAAATGTATTACTCATTGTTAGTTCTAATGTTTATTAATGAACCTTATTGTAAAGTGTTACCGCTATTACTCCTATCTTTTCTCTTTCTTGTCACATCCTGCCAAGACATCTCTTCACTATCTCCATCCGTACTTTCACCCATGGAAGTACTTACACCCATGATAGTTGGTCCACGGTACAGTTGTTGCTAATCCTGTCAAAACTCAGTGTAACAAGTTAGCTCAAAGGGTAAATATTAATAATAACTCATAATTATCAATTATGATTAATTATTAATATTTGGGTCAGTTAATTGGATTAACTTGAGGTAGCTAAATTAATATTGCAATAAATTAATCAGTTACAACGAACTCTTTTGATTATTCATTTATTCTAAGAAAAGCGTATCTTTCATGGCCACCGAAAAATAATTATTTCTTAGCATGTACAGCGCTTAGAGCATGTAACAAGATCAAGATCGTAAAATGGACTTTGTTGCAAGCAGAGAATCAGAACCAAATACATATTGTGCACAAGTTTTATTAAATAAATCACAAACATAACTAAACTAAACAAACATACATACATACATACATACATACATGCATAGGTAAAATGGTGAGTGATATGGAACCGGAAGCAGGAAAGGGAATGTGGAAAAGATGTATTTAGCTATGAAAAGAACCATCAGCTTATCATTTTCAGAGCACCTCATTAAATTGATACTTGCATGGTCTGTGCAGTGGACACAATTCTTGAAGTGGTTGAAAATTGAGTTCGTTGAGTGTCAAATGTCACTGTACAAGTTGCAATCGTTTTCTTCTCTGCTGGATGGAGAAGATATGATGAACTTGCATGGTTATTTCGATGCTGTTCTCATAGCTGGAGTGCAGATTGTGGCTTGCAGGCTCTGGGGCAGGACACGCAGAGCAAATGGTGGGAGTTGCGATGGACTTCATCCGCATTGAATTAAGACAATGAACTCCTGAGGTTGTCCTTGATGCGGTTGTGGTTGAGAAAGTCCTCTCTCTCCTGAGTGAGCACATGGCTGTGGTGAAGCCTGCTGCCCTGGGGCCTGCTGAGGCCACACTGGACAGCACGGCATCCTGAACGTACCGAGAAGCCAAGAGTTGATCATTGCAAGAGTGATGGTAAGGTTACAGTTTTCTTCTTGGTTGGATTGAAGAAAAGACAGTCTGACTGGGAGCGTGAAAGGATTTGCCTTGTCTCATTCGTTACACTCAGTCTCAGAGTCATTCAGAAACACTATTTGAAAATGGTGCCCCAATCCCAGCCCCGCTCCCCTATCTCGCAATATTTTTTTAGAAAGCATTGCTCTTTACACCTAGCAAACAGGAAGTGACTTTAGAAGACATGGAGTGTGATCAGTTTTCAAGTGAGGGTTCCCTCTGGTAGTTGGAGGGAGCAAACCTACAGAACCTCCCCTCTACGAACACCAGGGGCCTGATGTATAAACATTGCATACACACAAAATGGGCATAAAAATGTGCATACGCATATTTCCATGTACATATTGGGATTTATAAAAAATAAACTAGCCGTTAATATGTGCACACTATACGGACACTCTAGACTGTGCGTAAGCACTCTTTTACTGGAGTGAGTGAAGTAATGAAGTAAACAGAATGATTTAACTTTGTTTTATATCCGATACACACAATTAGATTAAATATGCCACTGTCATTAATGATCCATCTTCTGTTCCGTAGTCCTCCCAGTCCACCAAATATCTGGCCCCCTCTTCTTCTTGAATCCATGATTTTCTTTATCAAGTCTGCTGGGGCTCTATCAATCTCCAAGGGTGGTGGAGGTTCAGGTTCCATGATTTCAGGGCCAGATGCAAGGTGGACCTGTTTCAACAAAGGTACATGAAATGAGGGAGAGGTCTGGTAATTAGCAGGAAACTCAAGTCTATAAGTCATAGGATTTATTTGTCTGATGGTGCGAAATGGACCTACATAACTGGGACTGAGCTTTCTGCTATGTAGCCATAGGGTCTCTTGTGGAAAGGCAGACCCTCTGGCATGGCTGGTAGTTGGGGTGGAATCTTTTATAGCCTCACATGATTCACTCCTAATCAATTCATCCACTGCCTGTACCTCAGATGGTTTACCAGACCAGGGTAACATGGAAGGCTGATAACCCAGCACACATTAAAAAGGGATGAGTTCTGTAGATGAATGAGTTAGCGAGTTTTGGGCATATTCAACCCATGGAAGAAATTCACTCCAACTCTGTTCCCAACAGTATGACCTCAGGTAATGTCTAATCTCCTGGTTCAATCTCTCCTTTTGTCCATTAGCCTGTGAGTGGTAGCCAGAGGTTAAACTGACATTAATGCTCAACTGTTTGCAAAATGCCTGCCATACACTTGACGTGAACTGAGGGTCCCAAGTCCACAAAAAAATCCTTTGGTAATCCATAACAAATTATGGAACAAACTAAAGCAGTGGCTATGTCCATGGCTGTGGTTTGTAACAAGACAATATGCTTTAGAAAAACAATAAATGAATACCAGAATTGTGGTGAAATTATTGGAGTTGGGTAGATCTGTGACAGTAGATCTGAAGTCTACTGATAGATGGGACTAGGGCCTCTGGGGAATGCATAGGGGCTCCAACAGGTAGATCTTTGGGGTATTTTTACTTAGCACAGGACAAGACTTGACATGTGAGGTAATATCTTTAATTATGTCTGACCACCAGAATGAGTTGCATATTAAATCAGTGGTTTGTTGAATACCTGGATATCCAGAAATGAGAGACGTGTGCACCCATTGGATCACAAGTTGTCAGAGGCGGCGTGGGACGTACTGCTTAGTTAGTGGACATGTAGGTGGAGGAGAATCTGTTTGTTGTGCCTAATCTCTTCCATGATTTGCCAACGAATGGGAGCTACAACCAATGATGAGGGGAGAATGGAATCTTGGTTATTATGGACATATGCAAGGTCATACCTTCTAGACAGAGCATCTGCTTTGCTGTACTTGGTTATAGGATGGTATGTAACTGTATGTAACATATGATTTAAAAAAATGATGAAGGGTAAGCTCTGGTCAGAATGCTTAAGGATGGGTCCAGTAGTGAAGCTGGTTTTAAGGGTGTTGATATGGAGCGAATTATGTGCCATAATTAAACAAACAAATCCAGCATTTTGCAAACAAACTCGATCTGCTTTGCAAAGGAAAACTCGACTCGCAAACAAACAGAAAGCAATGTGCAAGTACAAAGGTCAGTTTGAGTGAAAATGCAGTGGAGTAACAAATATGTATTGTGTTTTACAAATATAAATAAATGAGCCAAGATAATACTTAACAATAAATACAAACCATCCTACAAATTGCATGTAACCTTAACAATTACCAAATCTAGTGCATACAAATGCATATCTGTCTGTTTTGATTGTGTGACACTTGACTTTTTAAGAGATCTCTCGGCTCAATTTTCTCACAAATGTGTCCAGGCAGATTTTCTCACAAATGCAGTTGAGCAACTTCCTCTTCTAAAACAGTAGATGGCGCTAAACTAGGGGATTAATTTAGTGCTAGTCTCCCGGGAGAAGGTTTCAAGCAATAATGGACCTGAAAAATAACTGTACAGTGGTCTCCAAAAATATTGGCACCTTTGGTAAAAAATAGCACAACTGACTGTCAAATTTTGTTTTGTCATTTCTTAGTCTTTCATTCAAAATATTGACAAATAATCTAACCTTTAATTTACACAAAATATAAATGTGGAATAAATGAAACATGTTTTTCTCCAAATTATGTGTGCAAAAATTATTGGCACCCCTACAAATTCTAATGAGTAAAAATCTAACTAACGTATATTCCCATTCATATGGTATGTTTTTAAGCTCACCTTAGTGATCAGGAACACTTAAGTGATAAGTCATGACTTCCTGTTTCACTGGGCTCTAAATAAATTCCTATAGTCATCCATCATTATGGGAAAGACCTGACAATCTTCTCTACCTGGAAGAAGATCATATTGAGGACTATAAGAGGTCTATATTGGCCCCACACGCACTAATGAGGGATGGTTTGAGTCGCCAAACAAACTGTAAGGATCAAAGTTGGAGAATTGTAGATGCTAGTTGGGTCTAGGGTCACTGATCACTACTTGTTTGGAAAGGTTGCAAAAAAAAAAGCAAAAAAAAAGGAGAATTTGGCAACACTTTATAATGACGTTCAGTTGTAAGTCATTAATAAGTGGTTAGTTAATGATGATCTAATCATTTACAAAACATTCATAAATGATTCATTAAATGATTTTTGTATGTTTTGCTCACATCAGGTGCACAGTGGTTAAAGACTATGTGTTTCAGAGAAGACAGCTGTCTATACCCTCACCAGTCAGCACTTACACTGCAGTACACACTACAGTGTTCAACACCTGTTATAGATGATGTATAAACGCATGAATAAATAATTTACAACACTTTCTGCATCCCCTAATCTAAAGTGTAAACTATTCATCACTTGTAAATGTCTTACACTTCATTCTTAGATTACCACTTCAAGAATCAAAAAGGCATAAGATCTACGAATGTTATCTATGAATGTATATGTAACACATTTACAAGTGATGAATAGTTTACACTTTAGATTAGGGGATGCAGAAAGTGTTATAAATCATTTACAACACTTTCTGCATCCCCTAATCTAAAGTGTAAACTATTCATCACTTGTAAATGTGTTACACTTACCTGTTACAAATGATCTGTACGTGTATTCAAGGCATTTACAACACTTTCTGCACCCTCTAATTGCTACATACATACATAAAAAAAATAAAAAATAAACATTATTTATTAAACATTTATGAAACGCATATTCATGTTTTGTAAATGATTAGTTAATCATTTACTAATCAATTTTAAATGACTTATAACTGAATCTACAAAACATACATACAATAATTAAATATCACTTATTAATCATTTATGAACGCATAGTCATGTTTCATAATTAATTAATTATTTACTAATCACTTGTAAATGACTTGTAAAATATAAAATGTTAGTATATCACTTGCTAATCATTTATGAATGTTCTGTAAATGATTAGTTCATCATTAACTAACCACTTATAAATGACTTACAACTGAACGTTATTATAAAGTGTTACCAAGAAGGGCTTTTCTTTAATTAAAGGTTTGATTTGTGTGAATATTTTAAATGAAAGACAGAGGAGAAATTGAAAACAATTATTTCACAGTCAGTTTTTTTACTATGACATAAAATACATTAGTAATACCCTCTTGTGATTTTATTTAAGCTTTTATTTGTCTTAAAAAAAAGGCGGTTGCTAACAAATGGCTAAATGGGTCTGCAGAGGTAGTCAGGACATTAAACTTCATCAGCCGAACAGGTTATCTCTTCTACGCACTAGTCTGCTTTCACAGCCTAGGTGTGAATGTGAACAAAATGTGTAAGAATCATAAGCTTTTGTTAGGCACAGACTTTATTTTCTGCAATAACCAAAAACCAATAGAAAATCCTATTGGGTTTTTGTCGAGGGAACCAGGGTGATCCTAACTTCCGGGTTGACCTACAAAAATACATCATTACTGCAGCACTGGTTTAATATTGGTTTAAGATCCCTTACCCATAACAAAACCTGCTATGGAGCAGGGCAGCTGCCAGGGATGTGCAACTTCTGTCCTATAAGGGCCACTGTCCTTGAAGAGAAGAAAAAAGAAAGTGTTAGTATTGTTACCTATTATACAGATAGAGCAAATGTACATAATGGTCACTTGAGTTGGTAAATTTACAGATTGACCAGTAATTCTGCAAAATGACTTTTGTCAAATAAAGCTTAACAAATCTCTGGAAGTGGCGGCCAGAATAAAATCAATTGACACCTATTAGATTTTAAATAACCTATCCAAACAGCAAACGATTCCAGAAATATAGCTTCTTGGTTGATGCTGTCATCCAGGGTTATAGCTTATAATTGCTGGGGTTGAAATGCTTTCAAAAGCTTTGGCATTCTGCACCAAATTAAGTTTCACAAATGCAACACAAACTGAATAGGCAGATTTTAAAGGTTTATTTCTTCAAAAAGATTTAGATGGTTATTGTCAATTTATGAATTCCAAAAATAACATTAGAACTGATGACTTTTTATTAAAAAAAATAAAAAAATAATATATATATATATATATATATATATATATATATATATATATATATATATATATATATATATTTTTTTTTTTTATCGTTTAGGCCCTCACCGGGGGCTCTGACGGTTCCTCTCTCCTCTCTCAGTACAGTACGGTAAATGTTTGCAGTTTACGTTGTCAGAAGTTGTGAATGGTTCCCTAATTCCAAACCATTCTGTACCACTTTTTTGAAACCCTTTCTTTGGGGTACCTAGCACGAGTAGCCCAAGTGACGATTCTGTCAACCAATCAACATTCTGCAGTGAGTCTAGCTCCACCCTTTAGTACCAGGTTGACTAAATTGGTTGACAGAGAATCGTCACTTGGGCGTGCAACAAGAGGAATGACAACACAAGAGGCATCATTTTTCAATACAGTTGAAACACAATACCATTTCTTCTTGTGACAAACAGCCACATGCCGAGAAGCAAGAACAAGATCTGCTATATATACTCCATTGTTTTTTACTGTGTTGCTTTCTTCTTCGCGCGAGAATGACATTGATCGCTACTTTCCGGCATACACCACGCCTTTCAAGTAAGGGTACTGTTGGCGGTGGAAACGCAAGCTGGATCAGGGTTTACAGTCCCGAATCTTACTGTACTGTCCTGTCCTGTACTGCTTGGTGGAAACTAGGCATAAGAGTTGATGAAACTAGGCATAAGAGTTGAAACAGGTGTGTTTAAATAAGGAAACATAAAATGTGCTGGGGGCTCCAGGAACAGGATTAAGAACCCCTGATCTAAAGCAAGGACATTCATACATTTTTAAGTTTGTTTGAAGTGTCCAAACAGCATATGTCATGAGTGCATTAATGACTATGAAAATCTGTAGCGCCAGCCTTCAAATTTGTCACTAAAGTTTAAGATCAAAATGCTGGGGAGCTGAATTTTTGGCATTTATGGCATCTATTGGTGTACTGTATGTGTTCACTAGTCAGAGTGAATCATGGTTAAGTGCTTACTGGATGAACCACACACACATGCACACCTCTTCAAAACCTCAAAGCCTCCTTTGCTTCTTAAGTTTGACTTGGGTGGCTGTAGAAAGCTCTATAATAGAGTATGAAATGCTAGAATATCCCTGTCTCATTCTCTTTTGATTAATTTCACAGTGAATTTATTTATTTATTTTACATATTTTATGAAAGTGAAATAATACAAACCTTCAAGACATAAAAATACAAATCCCCTGGTGTAGTTTAGTGCTCTATGATTTAGTTATGCATTAAATATGACATATTGTGCCCCTTTTCACAAGATGTAATATAAATCTATGGTGTCCCTAGAATGTGTCTGTGAAATTTCAGCTCAAAATCAAGATAATTTATTATAGCTTGTCAAATTTGCCCCTTTTTGGGTGTGAGCAAAAACGCTCCAGGAGTGTTCCCGGTTCTGGCTGACCTAATCTATGCAGCCTAACATTGAATTATAGAAGTCTATAATGTGCTATGTGTATGCTAGGCCAAATAAATGTGTTTTTAGTCTTGATTTGAAATGACAGAGTGCTTCCCAGACAATGTTAGGAAGATTGTTCCAAAGTTTTGGTGCTAAATAGGAAAAGGATCTACCGCCAGCAGTTGATTTTGATATTATAGGTATTATCAACTGGCCGGAATTTTGAGATCGCAATAGACGCGAAGGACTATTTAAGAGCTCGCTCAAGTACTGGGGAGCTAAACCATTTAGTGCTTTGTAAGTAATCAGCAATATTTTAAAATGTATATGATGTTTAATAGGGAGCCAATGCAGTGTTGAAAGAACCAGGCTAATATGGTCATACTTCCTGGTTCTGGTAAGAACTCGAGCTGCTGCATTTTGGACCAGCTGTATTTTGTTTATTAAGCGTGAAGGGCAACCACCCATAATAGCATTACAATAATCTAGCCTTGATGTCATGAACGCATGAACTAATTGTTCTGCATTTTTCATTGAGAGCAAATGACGTAATTTAGATATATTTTTAAGATGAAAAAATGTGGTTTTACAGATACTAGACATGTGACTTTCAAATGAAAGATTGGTATCAAAGAGCGCACCCAGGTTCCTAACCGACGACGAGGACTTGACAGAGCAGCCATCAAGCGTTAGACAGTATTCTAGGTTATTACGTGAGTACGTTTTTTGTCCAATAATTAGAATCTCTGTTTTTTCAGAATTAAGTAGTAGGAAATTGCTAGTCATCCATTTTTTTTTATATCAGCTATGAATTCCGTTAATTTTGTGAGTAAGTTTAGTCAGGGTGTAAAGTAATATAGAGCTGCGTATCATCAGCATAACAGTGAAAACTAATGCCATGCTCCCTAATGATATCTCCCAAGGGTAGCATGTACAGAGTGAACAGCAACAGTCCTAGTACTGAGCCTTGTGGTACACCATACTGAACTTTTGATTGATAAGACATCTCTTCATTTACTGCTACAAACTGATAACTGTCAGATAAGTATGATTTAAACCATGCTAATGGAATTCCACTAATGCCAACATAATTTTTTTTAGTCTATTTAAAAGAATGTTGTGGTCGATAGTGTCAAATGCAGCACTAAGATCGCTAATAGACACTAATAGAGAGATACAACCACGATCGGATGATAAGAGCAAATCATTTGTAACTCTAACGAGAGCTGTCTCGGTACTTTGGTATGGTCTAAATCCGGACTGAAAATCCTCACAGATATCATTTCTTTCAAGAAAGGAACACAGTTGTGAGGATACTGCTTTTTCTAATATCTTTGACAGAAAAGGCAGATTCGAGATCGGCCTGTAATTGACTAATTCTGTAGGATCAAGTTGCGTTTTTTTAACAAGCGGTTTAATCATAGCCAGCTTAAAGGTTTTTGGTACGTATCCTAGAGACAAAGACGAATTAATGATAGTAAGAAGAGGATCTATGACCTCTGGGAGCATCTCTTTCAGTAGCTTAGTCGGTATAGGGTCTAACATACATGTTGTCGATTTAGATGAATTAACGAGTTTGCAAAATTCTTCCTCTCCTAAAGCAATAAATTAATAAAAATTTTCCTCAGGGAGACTAAAATGCACTGCCTGATGCGATACTGTAGTAGACGGTTGCATAGTTATAATTTTGTCCCTGATATTATCAATCTTATAAGTGAAGAAGTTCATAAAGTCATTACTGCTGTGTTGCTTGGAAACTTATGGGCTTGAAGCTTTCTTTTTAGTTAGTTTAGCCACTGTTTCAAATAAATACCTAGGATTATGTTTATTTTCTTCTAATAGGGTTGAAAAATAAGCAGATCTAGCAGCTTTTAAAGCCACTCTGTAAGTAATCGAGCTCTCCTTCCATGAAATCCGAAATACCTCTAATTTTGTTTTCTTCCAGTTGCGCTCCATTTTTCTGGCTGCTCTCTTAAGTGCTTGAGTGTGCTCACTGTGCCACGCGTTGGACTATTTTCTTTAATCTTCTTTAAGCGCAACGGAGCAACTGTGTCTAACGTGCTGGAAAAGCGAGAGTTAAAAGTTTCTGTTGCAATATCAAGTTCTTCTAAGCTATCTGAGATGCTGAGATGATGAAACTGATTAGGAAGATTATTGATAAAGCAATCTTTAGTGGCAGAAGTGATAGGTCTAACATATTTATAACACTGAGTCGGCTTTGCAGCCTTGGCTAAATGTAATTTACATGAGACTAGATAATGATCTGAGATGTCATCGCTCTGCTGCAGAATTTCAACGGCATCAACATCTATTCCATGTGATAATATTAGATCTAGAGTATGATTACGAGAATGAGTAGGTCCTGACACGTGTTGTCTAACTCCAATTGAGTTTACAATGTCTTTAAATGCCAATCCCAATGCATCTTTTTCATTATCTATGTGTATATTAAAATCACCAACAATTAGTACTTTATCTGCAGTCAATATTAATTCTGATAGAAAGATTCTTCCGCAAATTCTTTGATAAAATCTTTATGGTGCCCTGGTGGCCTGTATACAGTAGCAAGCACAAATTTCAAACGTGATTTATCGTTTGCACTATATAGTTTTACATTAAGCACCAACACTTCAAAAGAAGTATATTTAAAACTAGATTTCTTAGTGGTTTTGAAAATATTACTATAAATTACAGCAACACCTCCCCCTTTGCGTTTCAGACGAGGTTCATGTTTATAACAGTAATCTTGCGGGGTGGACTCATTTAAAGTAATGTAATCGTTTGGAGTAGTACTTATGGGGGGGCTTGTGTCAAAATGATTAATGACTTTGACCTTTGACCTTTTGACAGGTTGAACTTCCGGTGACCTTTATGATTGATGGGTTGAACTTCCTGGTATGAGGTCATGGGATTAACCTATTGACCCCTCCCACACATCGATCATGGGTTTTGACAGCTCGTTAATCCTTTTTAAGCCTATTTAGCCGAAAATCATAGTTTTGACGGATAGTTTTGACGGATAGTTTTGACGGATAGTTTTGACGGATTCAAACAGCCGGTGTCTGGTTATATGGTGTGTGATTTTGACGGGTTTCAAGCAACCGGTGTCATGTTCTATGTGTGTGTGTGTGTGTGTGTGTGTGTGTGTGTGTGTGTTTGTGTGGTTATATGGTGTGTGTCACAGGCCCTCCCTCCGCAGTGAAAGTGAGAAGTGTATGTCACACAAAAACTTCACATCCTTTAAAATAAAATATATATTGAAACCAATTATTTTAGTTTTAGGTGAATAAAAGTGTATAAAATGACAGAGTTAAAATGAACACATCAATGTCTATACCATTGATGTCCACAAAAATAATTAAACTAAAATTGAAAACATACCTTTAAAAGTGTAATATAAATATCTTATTGATCCAATTGTTTTAGCTGAATAAAAGTATATAAAAAGCTTACTAATACCAATTGTTTTAGATGAATAAATAAATTCATCTTATATTATTTTAGAGATTTGAATAAGCTCTTAACACATCAATGTCCATACCATTCATGTCACAAAAATAATTAAATTAAAATTGAAAACATGCCTTTAAAAGTATATAAAATATAAATATCTTATTGATCCAATTGTTTTAGATGAATAAATAAAATCGTCTTACCTTATTTTAGAAAGTTGAAGTATGTCCTACCATCGATGTCCACAAAAATGCAATCTATGAATGGATTCAAAATTGTTTTACACAACTGAATTCATATAGTCATTCCTGAATGACCTCACACTGTCTCAAAACATAGGGAGGCGCGCGTCTAATGTATGTGCGTCAAAAAGTAAAACACGTGTGTGTGTGTGTGTGTGTGTGTGTGTGCGCGCCCCCTTCACATGTGAGCTCTGTCATCTGAAACAGGATCCCCCATCCACATTCCTGAGCACAGTGAAAGTGAGATTAAACAACGTTACACAAATAATATAATATACAATAATATAAAATAAATATCTTACTAAAAAATCTACTGAAATGCTTGTAAAAAGATAAAATTCATCTTACATGTTTAGAGTTACAACTCTTGAATTTACATGTTCAAGAAGCTGTTGAGAGCTATAAATCACAGAGTGGTTCTCTCTCACACCAGCGTCTCTGACTCAGAGGGGTGTATTCAGTGATGGGATGAGACATTGTGAATGGTGTGTTAAACTTATAATCCTAAAAGTTTAAATGACATCTTTTAAAAATAAAAGATGTTTTAAATAAATTATTAAAAGTCTTAATAAAAAAAAAATATTCTACAACGATGGTCTGTGGAAAAATTTGACTTGAACAAAGTATTTTTATTTATTTATAATGGGTATGTAAAATAATTTGAAGCGTCACAAGTCATCTCACGCCTGTGAAATGTTCAATCATTCCTTAAGTTGTATCTGTGAGAAAATGACAACAACATAGGCCTATCTTCAGAGAGAGCAACCATGAAAACATTTAGAAACTGGGAATCTTCCAGAAATAAGGTCCTTCCGATCAGCGCTGAGAAAGAAGTTACTGGACAATAATGATAGCTTCAGGATATCGGATGACAGATGAGCCTCTGTGCATCGTGTCAGAGCGTATGTCATGTTAGTCTGCTAATGCCTTTACAGAGCCAAAGTTTTGTACACACTAAATTTATTTAAAATCATAATCGTAAAAGTTTAAATATTGTTTAAATGAAATCTTTAAAGTTTGAATACATTCATATCTTCTATTTATTTTTTAGAAGACTTATGTATGATATAAATTATTTTGTTTAACGGTGACCTAAAGTATAATTGTTATTAAACAATGTCTGTTCAAAACATTAGGTGGTCGTCTTAAATCTCATTTATATGAAAAAGATTCAATCAGCATTTTTTGTCCATGTGCGGGTTTCAATTTTTATGGTGGGGGCTTTCCATAGCCATAATGATTTTTGTACCGTCACTGCATAATCCCGTACACCTAAACACAGGAAACTACATTTGTAAATTTTCAAAAAATGAAATAAATAAGTAAATCATTTAATATCATTATGCGCACACACACGGTTCTAAAAAATAAACTAATTTCTATTTTAAATTAAATTATATATATATATTTTATACATATGCTACTAAAATGAAAACAAAGTTTTAGCTAAATTAAAACACCTTACATTTCCAGAGAGGCGAAGTAGTTCTTTATGCACTGATAAAAATAATCTAAAAAAGCAAATAGTTTAAGTTGTCATAAACAGAGCAAAAAAAAAAAAAAAAATCCTTCAGTGATAAACTACAGTGTGAACTGAAGCTTCAGACCCTCACAGAGACTAGAGGAGGAGTTACAGACCAGATGAGTCTCGGGGGGACAATCTCACAGTAAATCTAGTCTGCGTTCCAGAGTACATCCAGAGTGTTATACTAAATTCATTTAAAAGCATAACCTTAAAAGTTTAAATCAAATCTTTAAAGTTTTATTAAAACCATATCTTCTATTTATCTTCTTAGAAGACTTTGGTATTATTGTTACTAAACAGCGTCTGTTCAAGAACTTTAGATTGTTACATACAACATCAAACATGTTGTCAAAGTTTGTCACAATGTTTTGCTGCTGCGTTGTTTTTAAGAAATCCGAGGACTTCACATTGCTCTTATTTAGACTAAGTTGTATCATTTGGAAAATCACCACACGATTTCAGAGACGCAATGTGTGATAAGTAAAAATCACACATCGTCTAAATTCAAAGTATAAGTTTAAGATCGTATAAGATCATTTTTACTTGTATCTCCCGAACTATCCTTTATCAGTGCAGAAATATATCAGTGTGAGAATATACTATCGGTCATCTACTCAAAATACATGTAGAAGTTTCAAATGTTAGCATGAACAGACTTTGGGGAGAGCTATAGCAGGAAGCTATGCCCTTTGACCTCCTCGATTTTGCAGGCCTTTTTGTTAAAGACCCTACTACAAGTTAGTTCTCCCATCTAGCGATTCTCCCATCTAGCGGTGAAATTCTATTTTGCATTTAAACGAATAGTGCTCTCTAGCGCCTCGCTTTTTGCAACTTTGGTAAATGTGCCAAGAAGCTACTGTATGACAACATGTCTTTCAATAGCACATAGTTAAACACAGTTTAACTATACATGTTCTACCGTTATGCTGCCTATATAATGATTCACACAGCCAAGCAGTACAACAAAGCTTGTCATTTTGACCGTACCTTTGACTTACCCGTCGAGAAGAAAGCAGGCAACTTCCCTTTCAAAGTCTTTCTCCTTCATTAGCTCTTTTTCACCTGGGAAAAGCTATCCCGATATTTATTTACATACCGATAAATTAAATTTGAATTTAATTAAAACTTCTCCTGTGGCTCGGCATAACTATGATCCAGCATTATATTGTACCATGCAGTGCAGACTTTCAAATGTGCCGGGGCAGTATCAATGCCTCCCATATGGTCTAGCGGTTAGGATTCCTGGTTTTCATCCAGGCTGCCCGGGTTCGACTCCCGGTATGGGAAGACAATTTTTTTTACATTGCCAATAAAATTCAAGTTATTCAAGTTCATCAATAATCATTTTTAGTTATTCATAGTCTTACACGATCTGCAGAAACAAGAAGAAGATATGTAAAAACTCATTTTCACAAATACAATTATATTGAATTCAGAAAATTTCACTATGGAATATTTACTTTATCTATCATAATTTCAATTTAGTACGTCATCATTTAAACTTTTCATCTCATAATTATGACGCATAGTCATAATTTCAACTTTTTAAGTCATAATTTCGACTTGTCATAAATATTACCTAATTCAGAATAACAATCTTTGTCAATTACGCCTTTTTAATGTAATACTTGAAACGTTTTAAGTCATAATTTGGTTGTTGACTAGTAGTGTTGCACCTGCATGCCCACTAACTCGCTTGTGAGAGTCAGAGTGTGTAAAGTAAACTCTCATTTGTGTTAGTAGAGTATTAGTGGACTGGTAGGGTTAGAATAAGTAATATTAGAATAAAATATCGGTTGGGGAGCATCACAATAAAGAGTTAATGTTTAATGAGTTAAATGACAACATACCATTTTTCAACCGAGCGAATCTGCGCATGAGAGGCCTTCAGAAGTCATAACTTCAGGGGTAGGCCAGTTGGCGAAAAAACACTGTATGTGTAAAAATCAAATACTGTATTACACTTTTCAAAGTTAGAATAAAAAGTTAAGTGTCACAAAGTCTGACACAAGGCCATTAACTTGTTTTTTTTTTGCTTATTTCTACAAACATCAACCTGATAAATATGAATACGATTAAACAAGATCATTTTTAAGAAAAAAAGAAAAGAAAATACAACTAAACCATGATAATGTTTAGTTTAGATGTTGATGACTAAGTTTAAGGCATAGTGCAACCAGGTTTCTCTAACATCTCACTCACAACGCAAAACGTTGTAAATAAACATTTTCAAACTGTAATTTAACCATATTTTATTGATTAATATTATGGCTTCATGTTGATTTAAAGTTTTTGTTTGTTATTAACTAATACCTACTAACATCCGGCGCAAAATTAAAAAGATATACAGTTAGATATTCTCCTACTTAGTATCTGTGGGTGTATCTTTACACGACAGCATATTTTGTCACACCGTAGTGATGCAAAGTTCCACACCCTATGGACTAACTTTAAAAACAAAACAAAAAATACTCATATATGTATATAACATACACAAATAATTTCTTAACTAAGCAACTGCTTCTTAAATTATCAGACACTCACCGCACTGATGTTAACATCACCATATATTGTGTTTTCTACCATGATTGTAGTAACTATTGTCCCACCATTCTTCTGGGCAATTGTTAAGTTAAGCTGATTAGGGTTCTGAATTAATGGCTGTCCGAATGATGTAGAATTATTATGCCGTCGTTGTGGAAGGTTGTTTGGCTGCTGAATTGTCATGTTTCCAGAATGTGTTTGAACGCTCAGCATTTGAACGTCACCACCTGTTAAAAAATTAACGATTAAATACACAACCAAACCCATGTAAACATTATAGTAAAGCTTATTGAAGATTGAGAACCATATTGACTACTAACAAAGTAAATTATAAATCTTTTCCTACGTTTGATATTCTTTTTTCTGATTTTTTTCACTATGGACTTGATCCTTTTTAATGCTGTTTTCTCTCCATATTTATTCTGTAGTTCCTCTACTGTGTCTTCCAACCTCCCTGTTGTTCTTCTCCAGCTGTGTTAACCAAAGACAAACAGTTAGAAGAATAAAATGTATGTACAATAGCAAAAATAAAGTTAACATAAAATAAACACATTCATACACCAGTTCAAAGTCAATGAAGCGGCTGATGCTGCAGTGTTAGAGCACATGCTGGCCGGTGAACAGACGCACAGCAAGTTAAAACCCATCATGTCACTGATATGTGTTTTTTAAATCAAGTGATCAAAGTGCTCGTTGCCGCTGCGATCAGTGGCGCGGATAAAGTGTTTTCTCGTATATTGGGCGCACACGCCGCACTGTCTTCACTCGGACGCGTGCTTCAATCCGTTCCGTTGCGGATAATAATGTTGCATTATCGAACGTTGTGTCGTCGTGGATATTGTAGTAGCCTATTGTATTGCTAAATCCCCGACCACTATGTCGGTCTGAGACAGCGAGACCTAGACAAGACCGAGAGGTCCGAGACCAAGACAAGACCAAGACCAAAGACCGTCAAGGCCGTGACAAGACCGAGACCACATAAAAGTGGTCTTGAGACCGGTCTCGAGACATACATCACTAGTGATTAGTAGTACGAAGTTGCCGAGGGACTGTGCTGACAGTTATACCTAACTCACAGACTGCAGTCTGTATTGAGTGTAGACCTCGAACTACTCCATAGGTTTGCGATTGGCCTATCAAGCAAGCCTTCAGCTGATAACGCTAATGTGAATGAGACATCCCTTATGAAAAACAACTATAGGAATCTTGTAGTATTTTGGGACAAAATATTATAGTAATCCTATATGAATACTATAGTATTTTGGGATACTATAGAAGTACTATAGAGGTATTACAGAACATCACAGAAGTATTATACACTACTATAGAAATCTTATAGGATTACTATAGTTCTTTTTCGTAAGGGATGTAGACAAATCTGGCCCACTGCCTAATACGAGTTTAACACCCACTACTATATCACACAGGGATCTACTCACACAGTAATCTCAAAAAAGAAAGCTCAAAAGCCATTTTGTCATCCTTTCCGGTTCTGTGTGTTTATTAGGAAGGATGTAGAACTTCAATTCATAATTTGTTTGTTTATTGGCGGTACAGAAAACGACACAGCAACTCTTCGGCATGATTGTCCCGTGTATTTCAATGAGCGCCAAGGCAATGTTTTCCCCCACTGGCTAAATTCACATCACGTGACGGGGCGTTCCCGGGGCGTTCCCAGACCAACCATCTGTATCTATGTCACCTTAAGTAACATAATTTACAATTCTAAAGTAACACAGAGTCTTCGCTACATGTGGTGTTTAGTGTTTCCATATAAAAGTACTTTAATGTAATTTCTAACTAACTAAATTTTAACTTATAGGACATCAGATAATCAACTGAATCTAGATTTCAGAAATGAGTTTTATTAGGGCCCAAGCCCTGAAAGGGCGAAGGCCCTATTGTTTCCGGTAGGATTATTTATTATTATTAGGGCCCAAGCCCTGAAAGGGCGAAGGCCCTATTGTTTTCGTTAGGATTATTATTATTAGGGCCCAAGCCCTGAAAGGGCGAAGGCCCTATTGTTTTCGTTAGGATTATTATTAGGGCCCGAGCACCGATGGTGTGAGGACCCTCTTGGAATTGCTCTGTTTATTAGGGCCCGAGCACCGATGGTGTGAGGACCCTCTTGGAATTGCTCTGTTTATTAGGGCCCAAGCCCAAAGGGCGAAGGCCCTATTGTTTTCGTTAGGATTATTAGGGCCCAAGCCCTGAAAGGGCGAAGGCCCTATTGTTTTCGGTAGGATTATTATTATTATTATTATTAGGGCCCAAGCCCTGAAAGGGCGATGTTTTCGGTAGGATTATTATTATTATTAGGGCCCAAGCCCTGAAAGGGCGAAGGCCCTATTGTTTTCGTTAGGATTATTATTAGGGCCCAAGCCCTGAAAGGGCGAAGGCCCTATTGTTTCCGGTAGGATTATTTATTATTATTATTATTATTATTAGGGCCCAAGCCCTAAAAGGGCGAAGGCCCTATTGTTTTCGGTAGGATTATTAGGGCCCAAGCCCTGAAAGGGCGAAGGCCCTATTGTTTTCGGTAGGATTATTATTAGGGCCCAAGCCCTGAAAGGGCGAAGGCCCTATTGTTTTCGGTAGGATTATTATTATTAGGGCCCAAGCCCTGAAAGGGCGAAGGCCCTATTGTTTTCGTTAGGATTATTATTATTATTATTATTATTATTATTGTTCTTCAAGGGTTCGGGGGCTTTTGGGGCCTTTAACGTGCTCAAAAACTCATGAAACTTTGCACGCATGTCAGAACCCGCGGCCATTAGGGCCGGGCTGAAGCTGGTACCCGGGCGTGGCAGGGGGGCTCAACAGCGCCCCCTGGTACGGAATCCGAACACTTGTCCATAAATCAAACACACTTGCATGTAATAATATGAAACTCGGAACACATATAGATCTCATCGGGCCGAACAACTTTCGTGCTCTAAGTTTTACGCCAGCCCAACAGGAAGTTGGCTATTATGGGATGTTTGGAAACGCATGCTGTGGAATTTAATGTACTCCTCCTAGGGAATTCATCCAATCGCCTCCAAACTCAGTCAGCATGAAGTCAAGACATTGAGGATGCTAAATTGCGGACGGATTTTTGATATCTCGAACGGTTTGGCCGTGGCGAGGACACGAATTTATGGCGAATAATGGAAACAGGAAGTGTGTTATAACTTCTGCATACATTAACTGATCTTGATGAAACTTCAGCAGTGTGTTCGTTGTAAGAGGCCGATCACATGGATGTGACTACTGTGAGTCTAAGTTAAAGCGCCACCAACTGGCAGCAGGAAGTGTGTCCCTTTCAAAATGCTTTAAAATCACCCTCTTATTTTTACCCAATTTGCTTCAAACTTTATGTGTATAATGTAAACACACGGCAGATGTAGACCTGTGAAAGGATTTTTGATATCTTTAATAATGTTGCCATGGCAACGCTTCAAACTTTAATATTCTTTTTTGATGCTTTTGAGACTCTTAACATACTTGAAATTGCATGAAACTCGACAGACACATCACATTTATTAGCCAGTAGACATGTGCAAAGTTTCAGAAACGGGCGTGGTGAGGGGCTCAGTAGCGCCACCTTTAGTCATAAGTGGGGGGGGTTAGTTTTATCAACAGCAACAAAACTTGGTATGTGTATTGTTCTCATCAAGACGGACAACTTTCTAATTGACATTAACTACCTCCAACCAACAGGAAGAGAGATATTTTGGTTTGAATGTGGATTTTCTGAAGAATTTTCTCTCCCTCTCTCTGTGTCTCTGTGTGTGAGAGGGGAGGGGGGAATTTGACTATTGCTTTTATATTGTTAATCAAGGTTTCAGGGGCTTTTGGGGTCCTTAACGTGCTCAAAAACTCTTGAAACTTTGCACACAAGTCAGAACCCCCTGCCATCAGGGACAGGCTGAAGCTGGTACCCGGGCGTGGCAGGGGGGCTCAACAGCGCCCCCTTGAACGGGGTCCCAAAACTTGGTCCATAGATCAAACACGCTTGCATGAATTAATATGAAACTCGGTACACATATAGATCTCATCGGGCCGAACAACTTTCCCCCGGTCAAGTTTTACGCCAGCCCAACAGGAAGTCGGCTATTATTGGTTGTTTGGAAAACGCTTCCTGTGGAATGCGAAGTACTCCTCCTAGAAAATTCACCGTGTCCCCTCCAAACTCGGTGTGCATGTAGTCAAGACTTTGAGGATGCTAAATTGCGGACGGATTTTTGATATCTCGAACGGTTTGGCCGTGGCGAGGAATCGAATTTATGGCGAGAAAAGAGAAACACGAAGTGGAATAACTTCTGCATACATTAACTGATCTTGATGAAACTTCAGCAGTGTGTTCGTGGTAAGAGGCCGATCAGATGGATGTAACTATTGTGATTCAAAGTTATAGCGCCACCAACTGGCAGCAGGAAGTTTGTCACTTTCAACATGCTTTTGACAAAAGTGGGGGGGTTAGTTTTAACTCCAGTAAAAAAAACTCAGTTCATATATTGATCTCATCGACCCGGACAACTTTCTAATTTAAAGTCATTAGCTCTGACCATCAGGAAGTCAGATATTTTGGTCTGAATGTGGATTTTTTTGCAAAATCAGCCTCTGAATCTTTAGCCACCTTTATCTAAGTGGTTATTTTATTCCCACCAAACTTTTTCAACATGATAAAAATATATTAATGATGCTAAATTGTGAACGGATAATAAATATCTCAAACGGTTTTGCTATGGCGAGGGATTAAAGTAATGTCAAAAAAGTAAACACTAAAAGGCTCATATATTCTAAAAATGTAATTATACACCATTTATTACTACATAAAAGTATACAAATATCAGAACTTAACTCATTTTATTCTTTTTTTTTTCAATTTAAGAATGAAGTTTAAGTTTAAAAACTGCCAGAATGGTTGTTTAGTCTAAACAATAAATAAATAAAGTCAAACATAGTGCTATACTGCCCTCTTGTGTTCAAAATCAGGTAGGCCTATTATATCTATATAAAAATATACTAGGTATGTGACGGTGAGAATATTTTACCACCGGTTAACTGACGTGTGACACTGCTGGGGGCTTTTTAATCGCTAACTTAAAAACGAAAGTAAAATATGTTCGTCCGCACGGACATTGATAATGGTGCGGAGCAGAGCGAGCGTTTTCAATAAATTCCTATGGAAGGAGGAATGACCTAAGAAACGTTGACTCTGTTCTGCTCGTTCCTCGCTGAGGACGCGCACCATTATGAATGCCTGTGCAGCCGTGAGCATTTTAGTTTCATTTTCGGGGCGGATTGCTTGAATGTATTTAAAAAAAGCACAATGTTGTGTTTTATTGCGACTGTACAAAAATATAAGTTACCACTTTGCAGTTTGAATGATGTTCTGAACAAAATGACAGAGTATGTTTTTATGTGTCCACTGTTCAATCGCGCCCTCGTTTTAGTGATTCCCAAGTTATTTTTTCATTTAAGTTTTTTCATTGTTCTAATCAGGTCAGGCAAGTAAAATGATCTGTCTTATCCCTTACATTTTTATATAATTATATAAATATATAATACACTACTGTTCAAAAAATTGGCGTCAGTAAGATTTTTAAGCTAAGTTTCTTCTGCTCACCAAGGCTGCATTTGTTTGATTAAAAATACAAACAAAAACAGTAATATTGTAAAATAGTATTCCAATTTAAAACAGCTGCTTTCTATTTTAATATATTTTAAACTGTTATTTATTCCTGTGATCAAAGCTGAGTTTTCAGCATCATTATTCCAGTCGTCACTGTCACATGATCCTTCAGAAATTATTCTAATATGATGATTGATGCTCAAGAAACATTCATTATTATTTTAAATGTCGAAAACAGTTATGTACAGTCTTTGATGAATAGAAAGTTCAAAAGAACAGCATTTATCTGAAATCTAAAGCTTTTGTAACATTAAACACTACCGTTCAGAAGTTTGGGGTCAGTAATAATTTTTATTTTATTTTTGGGGGAAAGAAATAAATAAATCAATACTTTTATTCATCGAGAATGAGTTAAACTGATAAAAAGTTACAGTACAGACATTTATAATGTTAAAAAAAATTATATTTGAAATAAATGCTGTTCTTTTGAACTTTACATTCATCAACGCATTTTGAAAAAAAATCTGTACACAACTGTTTTCAACATTGAAAATAATAATTAATATTTATTGACCATCAATCATCATATTAGAATGGTTTCTGAAGGATCATGTGACACTGAAGACGGGAGTAATGATGCTGAAAACTCAGCTTTGATCACATAAATTAATTACAGTGTAAAATATTTTATAATAGAAAACAGCTGTTTTAAATTGGAATAATATTTCACAATATTACTGTTTTTGTTTGTATTTTTAATCAAATAAATGCAGCCTTGGTGAGCAGAAGAGACTTCTCCTAAAAACATTGAAAATCTTCCTTACCCCAAGCTTTTGAACGGTATATATATATATATATATATATATATATGTTTGTATAATATATATATATATATATATATATATATATATATATAAATATAGCTGCGAGCAGCGATGGAGGGCCAAAGCCGGCGTTACCGCCACCCCGGTGCCTTTAGGTAACTAAAGGCACCGGGGTTGCGGTGCCACCGGCTTGGGCCCGTAATCGCTGCTCGCAGCTATATTTATTATTATTATTATTATTTTTCTTACGACTATTCAGGCATTTTTGGGGCTCTTAACATGCTCAAAAACTCTTGAAACTTTGCACACGAGTCAGAACCCGCGGCCATCAGGGCCGGGCTGAAGCTGGTACCCGGGCGTGGCAGGGAGGCTCAACAGGGCCCCTGGAACGGGGTCCGAAAACTTGGTCCATAAATCAAACACGCTTGCATGTAATAATATGAAACTCGGAACACATATAGATCTCATCGGGCCGCACAACTTTCATGCTCTAAGTTTTACGCCAGCCCAACAGGAAGTCGACTATTTAGGGTTGTTTGGAAATGCATGCTTAGGAATTTGAAACACTTCTCTTAGGGAATTCACCCGGTCAGCACCAAACTCGGTGTGCATGAAGTCAAGACATTGAGGATGAAAAATTGCCAGGGGATTTTTGATATCTCGAACGGTTTGGCTGTGGCGAGGAAACGAATTTATGGCGAATAATGGGACACAGGAAGTGTATTATAACTTCTGCATACATTGACTGATCTTGATAAAACTTCAGCAGAGTGTTCTTGCTCAGAGGCTGATCACATTGATGTGACTATTGTGAGTCAAAGTTATAGCGCCACCAACTGGCAGCAGGAAGTGTGTCACTTTCAAAATGCTTTGAAATCACCCTCTTATTTTAACCCGATTTGCTTCAAACTTTATGTGAATAATGTGGACACACGGCAGATGTAGACCTGTGAAAGGTTTATTGATATCTTAGATACTGTTGCCGTGGCAACGCATCAAACTTTAATATTCTTTTTTGATGCTTTTGAGACTCTTAACATACTTGAAATTGCATGAAACTCGACAGACACATCACATTTATTAGCCAGTAGACATGTGCAAAGTTTCAGAAACGGGCGTGGTGAGGGGCTCAGTAGCGCCACCTTTAGTCAAAAATGGGGGCTTAGTTTTACATAGAGTCACTAAACTCGCTATGTATATTGTTCTCATTAAACCGGACAACTTTCTAATTCACACTTATTAGCTGAGAGCAACAGGAAGTCAGATATTTTGGTTTGAATGTGATTTTTTGGAGAATTTTCTCTCTCTCTCTCTCTCTCTCTGTCTCTGTGTGTGTGAGGGGTGGGAGGGAATTTCCAATTGATTTCAGTGTGTTTCAAGGTTTCAGGGGCTTTTGGGGCCCTTAACGTGCTCGAAAACTCTTGAAACTTTGCACACAGGTCAGAACCTGCGGCCATCAGGGCCGGGCTGAAGCTGGTACCCGGGCGTGGCAGGGGGGCTCAACAGCGCCCCCTGGAACGGGATCCAAACACTTGTCCATAAATCAAACACACTTGCATGTAATGATATGAAACTCGGTACACATATAGATCACATCGGGCCGAACAACTTTCGTGCTCTAAGTTTTACACCAGCCCAACAGGAAGTCGGCAATTATGGGTTGTTTGGAGAACGCTTGCTGTGGAATTTGAAACACTTCTCCTAGAGAATTAATTAAATCGCCACCAAACTCGGTGTGCATGAAGTCAAGACATTGAGGATGCTAAATTGCGGACGGATTTTTGATATCTCGAACGCTTTGGTCGTGGTGAGGAAATGCATTTATTGCGAGAAAAGAGAAACACGAAGTGGTATAACTTCAGCATACATTAACTGATCTTGATGAAACTTCAGCAGTGTGTTCGTGGTAAGAGGCCGATCAGATGGATGTAACTATTGTGAGTCAAAGTTATAGCGCCACCAACTGGCAGCAGGAAGTGTGTCACTTTCAAAATGTTTTTGACAAAAGTGGGGGGGTTAGGTTTACCCACAATTACAAAAATCAGTAAGTATATTGGTCTCATCGAGCTGGACAACTTTCTAATTTGCAGTCATTAGCTTGGACCAACAGGAAGTCAGATATTTTGGTTTGAATGTGGATTTATTTGCAAATTCAGCCTCTGCTTTTTACCCACTCCTGCTAAGTGTTTTTTTTTTTATTCACACCAAACTTTTTCAACATGATGAAAATACATTAAATATGCTAAATTGAGAACGGATATTGAATATCTCAAACGGTTTTGACATGGCGAGGGATTAAAATAATGTCAAAAAAGGAATCAGAAAACATCTCATATATTCTTAAAATTTAATTATACACCATTTATTTTTATATAAAATTATACAAATATTAGAACTAAACCTATTTTATTCTGTTTTTGCAATTCAAGAAGTATGAAAAAGTTAAAAACAGGCTATTTAGTGCTATTTGTTTCAACAAAAAAGCAAACATAGGGCTATACTGCCCTCTTGTGTCCAAAAGGATATCAAAATAGTATATAAAACGTTTTACTAGGTAGGCCTATTGTATTTAAATATAAATTTATTAGGTATATGACTGTGAGGATATTTTCCCATCGGTTAAGCGACGTGTGACACGAGCGGGTGCTTTTAAATCGCTAATATAAAAGTGAAAGTAAAAAAACGGACGTCCGCACGGACATTGATAATGGTGCACGTTGGAAAGAATGATACTTTTAAACATAACACTAAACCGCCATTAGGTGTCGCCAGGCGACCATCTTAATGAGCGAGTCATTGATTCATTCGTTCAAACGATTCATTCCAATGACTGAGTCATTCATGATTGAGACAGATGTTTATGGATTGACCATTGAATCTTTGAGTCAAGCGATTCGTTTCAAAATGCTGAATCATTCAGTAATGAGAAAACAAGTTGCTGTGATCTTTGTTTAACTATTTTTGCTGCTGAAACAGAACAAAAACAGTCAATATTGCATCTAAAATGTAAGTGACTTAATTGTAACTGTTTATTAACCTGTTGTATGAAATCAATGTCACAGTTTCAATTGTGATTGTATTCAGGAAATAGTTGCCTACTCGTCAAGTGAGGTTGCTTAACTCTATCATATGTTATAAAATATATAAAAACTCCATATTTGTAATTTTTATAGTCAGTATGTTGTTAACTGGGTTGCTTTTTTGTGTGCTGCGCTCATTTATTTACAATTCTCCTGGAGAAGCAGCATGAGCCTCAGCAGTGCAACCTTGTTACCATTGATCAGTAATACATTTATTATTAACTGCTGATTGCAACTTAAAATGAATGTAATGAAATTAGAATAATCTCTCGTTTTAGTGATTAAGTTATTAATAACTTATTAATAAATTGATAAGTTATTTTTTTGTTATTGACGTTCTAATCAGGCTATACTTTGGTCGGGCAAGTAAAATTCTCTTTCAGGTAGGCCTATTGTATTTATATATAAATATATTAGGGATGTGACTGTGATAAAAATTTTCCCACCGGTTAATCGACATGTGACACCGCTGAGGGCTTTTAAATCGCTAACTATAGTATACTATATACTAGTAAAATACAGACGTCCGCACAGACATTGATAATGGTGCGGAGTAGAGCGAGCATTTTCAATGTATTCCTATGGATGTAGGAATTAACTAAAACATTTTATTTATGTTTTTGTGTCCACTGTTCAACCGCAACCGCGTCACACACACATTCCAGAATTGCAATCTTGACATTCATTATAGCCCTAATACAATATAATAATAAAAATAGTCAACCTAACATAAACGAATTACACTGCTCTGTTTAAATAGTCAGTAGTACAATCTGTACCATTCACAGTAAGCAGAGCTCCACTGTGATGTTTCCAAGCACATTTTTGCGCGCGTGAAGAGGATGATTTTTTCCATCGATATTGGAACACGAGTGAAGTACAAAGCCTATAATAAAGAATAGTTTAGCATCCAAATACATCGCAAAAAAAATATATAAATATACATCGCAAAATAAAATATATATATGTGTGTGTGTGTGTGTATATATATATATATATATATATATATATATATATATATATATATATATATATATATATATGTATATATAAATATAGCTGCGAGCAGCGATGGAGGGCCAAAGCCGGTGGCACCGCCATCCCCGGTGCCTTTAGGTAACTAAAGGCACCGGGGTGGCGGTGCCACCGGCTTGGGCCCGCAATCGCTGCTCGCAGCTATATTTATTATTATTTTTCTTACGACTATTCAGGCATTTTTGGGGCTCTTAACATGCTCAAAAACTCTTGAAACTTTGCACACGAGTCAGAACCCGCGGCCATCAGGGCCGGGCTGAAGCTGGTACCCGGGCGTGGCAGGGGGTCTCGACAGCGCCCCCTGGAACGGGGTCCGAAAACTTGGTCCATAAATCAAACACGCTTGCATGTAATAATATGAAACTCGGAACACATATAGATCTCATCGGGCCGCACAACTTTCATGCTCTAAGTTTTACGCCAGCCCAACAGGAAGTCGACTATTTAGGGTTGTTTGGAAACGCATGCTTAGGAATTTGAAACACTTCTCTTAGGGAATTCACCCGGTCAGCACCAAACGCGGTGTGCATGAAGTCAAGACATTGAGGATGAAAAATTGCCAGGGGATTTTTGATATCTCGAACAGTTTGGCTGTGGCGAGGAAACGAATTTATGGCGAATAATGGGACACAGGAAGTGTATTATAACTTCTGCATACATTGACTGATCTTGATAAAACTTCAGCAGTGTGTTCTTGCTCAGCGGCTGATCACATTGATGTGACTATTGTGAGTCAAAGTTATAGCGCCACCAACTGGCAGCAGGAAGTGTGTCACTTTCAAAATGCTTTGAAATCACCCTCTTATTTTTACCCGATTTGCTTCAAACTTTATGTGAATAATGTAGACACACGGCAGATGTAGACCTGTGAAAGGTTTATTGATATCTTAGATACTGTTGCCGTGGCAACGCATCAAACTTTAATATTCTTTTTTGATGCTTTTGAGACTCTTAACATACTTGAAATTGCATGAAACTCGACAGACGCATCACATTTATTAGCCAGTAGACATGTGCAAAGTTTCAGAAACGGGCGTGGTGAGGGGCTCAGTAGCGCCACCTTTAGTCAAAAATGGGGGCTTAGTTTTACATAGAGTCACTAAACTCGCTATGTATATTGTTCTCATTAAACCGGACAACTTTCTAATTCACACTTATTAGCTGAGAGCAACAGGAAGTCAGATATTTTGGTTTGAATGTGATTTTTTGGAGAATTTTCTCTCTCTCTCTCTCTGTCTCTGTGTGTGTGAGGGGTGGGAGGGAATTTCCAATTGATTTCAGTGTGTTTCAAGGTTTCAGGGGCTTTTGGGGCCCTTAACGTGCTCGAAAACTCTTGAAACTTTGCACACAGGTCAGAACCTGCGGCCATCAGGGCCGGGCTGAAGCTGGTACCCGGGCGTGGCAGGGGGGCTCAACAGCGCCCCCTGGAACGGGATCCGAACACTTGTCCATAAATCAAACACACTTGCATGTAATGATATGAAACTCGGTACACATATAGATCTCATCGGGCCGAACAACTTTCGTGCTCTAAGTTTTACACCAGCCCAACAGGAAGTCGGCAATTATGGGTTGTTTGGAGAACGCTTGCTGTGGAATTTGAAACACTTCTCCTAGAGAATTAATTAAATCGCCACCAAACTCGGTGTGCATGAAGTCAAGACATTGAGGATGCTAAATTGCGGACGGATTTTTGATATCTCAAACGGTTTGGCCGTGGCGAGGACACGAATTTATGGCGAGAAAAGAGAAACACGAAGTGTTATAACTTCTGCACACATTAACTGATCTTGATAAAACTTCAGCAGTGTGTTCGTGGTAAGAGGCCGATCAGATGGATGTGACTATTGTGATTCAAAGTTATAGCGCCACCAACTGGCAGCAGGAAGTGTGTCACTTTCAAAATGTTTTTGACAAAAGTGGGGGGGTTAGTTTTACCCACAATTACAAAAATCAGTACGTATATTGGTCTCATCGAGCCGGACAACTTTCTAATTTACAGGCATTAGCTGCAACCAACAGGAAGTCAGATATTTTGGTCTGAATATGGATTTATTTGCAAATTCAGCCTCTGCATTTTTACCCACTCCTGCTAAGTGGTTTATTTTATTCACACCAAACTTTTTCAACATGATGAAAATACATTAAAGATGCTAAATTGTGAACGGTTATTGAATATCTCAAACGGTTTTGACATGGCGAGGGATTAAAATAATGTCAAAAAAGGAATCAGAAAACATCTCAAATCTTTTAAAAATTTTATTATACACCATTTATTTTTATATAAAATTATACAAATATCAGAACTAAGCCGAAACAGAACTGAACAGAAAAAAAAAAAAGTCATACATAGGGCTATACTGCCCTCTTGTGTTCAAAATCAGGTAGGCCCATTGTATTTATATATAAATATATTAGCGATGTGACTGAGAATTTTTTCCCACTGGTTAATTGATGTGTGACACCGCGGCGGGGGCTTTTAAATCGCTAACTTAAAGGGATACTCCACTTTAAATAGAAAATTCTGTCATCATATACTCACCCTCATGTTGTTTCAATCCTTTATTCATTTCTTTCTTCTGCTGAACAGAAAGGAAGATATTTAGAAGAATGTCAGTAACCAGACAGTTTCTAGTCTCACTGACTTCCATAGTATACATTTTTTCCTACTATGGAAGTCAATGGGCTCAGAAACTGTCTGGTTACTGACATTCTCCTAAATATCTTCCTTTCTGTTAAGCAGAAGAAAGAAATTCATAAAGGATTAAAACAACATGAGGGTGAGTATATGATGACAGAATTTTAATTTTAAAGTGGAGTATCCCTTTAAAAGCGAAAGTGAAATACGGAGGTCCAGTAGGAATGAACTAAAAACATTCACTCTGTTCTGCTCGTTCCTCGCTGTAGACGCGTTATTGCCCGTGCAGCCGTGAGCATTTTAGTTTAATTTAAAAAATAGCGCCATTTCGGGGGTGGGATTGCTTGAATGTTTTTTTACAAAAGCACAATGTTGTGTTTTATTGCGAGTGTACATAAATATAAGTAAACACAGTGCAGTTTAAATGATGTCCTGTATGAACAAACCGACGGAGTAGCCTATGTTTTTATGTTTCCACTGTTCGATCGTGCCCACGCCTCACACACACACACACACACACACACACACACACACACACACACACACACACACACACACACACACACACACACACAACAACAACAACATATTGTGCATTCCAGCATTGCAATCTTGACATCGCAGCCGGTTCATTACAGCCGTAATAAAATATAATAATAAATATAAATAGTCAACCTATTTGCAGCAAATGATAGTAGATTTTAGATCAATATATTTGTTTTCCTTACAATTTTAATTAACACTAACTTAAATTCTCATCTGAATTATAAATAATTTATTTCTGTATAAAATAATACTACCATTAAAAAATACATTTGATTGTCTTTTTTAATCAATGGAGAATGTGTGACTTAAAAATAAACAGATTAGTGCTCGGTTTGAGGACAAGAAATGAAAACCAATGCAATATGATGAATGTCCAAAAACGTTCGCTCTTCTCTGCCCGTTCCTCGCCTCGCTATATATATATATATATATATATATATATATATATATATATATATATATTTATTTATTTTTTGTTACATATATATAATGTATATATATATATATTTATTTTTTTTGTTACATTTTTATATATATATATATATATATATAGATATATATATAAATATAGCTGCGATCAGCGATGGAGGGCCCAAGCCGGTGACACCGCCACCCCGGTGGCTTTAGTGTAACTAAAGGCATCAGGGTGGCGGTGCCACCGGCTTGGGCCCGCAATCGCTGCTCGCAGCTATATTTATTATTATTATTATTTTGTCAACCTTTCGGGCACTTTTGGGGCCCTTAACATGCTCGAAAACTCTTGAAACTTTGCACACAGGTCAGAACCCTCGGCCATCAGGGCCGGGCTGAAGCTGGTACCCGGGCGTGGCAGGGGGGCTCGACAGCGCCCCCTGGAACGGGATCCGAACACGTGTCCATAAATCAAACACGCTTGCATGTAATAATATGAAACTCGGTACACATGTAGATCTCATCGGGCCGAACAACTTTCGTGCTCTAAGTTTTACGCCAGCCCAACAGGAAGTCGGCTATTATGGGTTGTTTGGAAACGCATGGTCTGGTATTTGAAACACTTCTCCTAGGGAATTCACCCGATCGCCACTAAACTCGGTGGGAATGAAGTCAAGACATTGAGGATGCTAAATTGCGGACGGATTTTTGATATCTCAAACGGTTTGGCCGTGGCGAGGAAACGAATTTATGGCGAATAATGGAAACAGGAAGTGTGTTATAACTTCTGCATACATTAACTGATCTTGATGAAACTTCAGCAGTGTGTTCGTGGTAAGAGGCCGATCACATGGATGTGACTATTGTGAGTCAAAGTTATAGCGCCACCAACTGGCAGCAGGAATATATCACTTTCAAAATGCTTTGAAATCACCCTCTTATTTTTACCCGATTTGCTTCAAACTTTATGTGTATAATGTAAACACACGGCAGATGTAGACCTGTGAAAGGATTTTTGATATCTTTAATACTGTTGCCGTGGCAACGCTTCAAACTTTAATATTCTTTTTTGATGCTTTTGAAACTCTTAACATACTTGAAATTGGATGAAACTCGACAGACACATCACATTTATTAGCCAGTAGACATGTGCAAAGTTTCAGAAATGGGCGTGGTGAGGGGCTCAGTAGCGCCACCTTTAGTCATAAGTGGGGGGGTTAGTTTTATCAACAGCAACAAAACTTGGTATGTGTATTGTTCTCATCAAGACGGACAACTTTCTAATTGACATTAACTACCTCCGACCAACAGGAAGAGAGATATTTTGGTTTGAATGTGGATTTTCTGAAGAATTTTCTCTCCCTCTCTCTGTGTCTCTGTGTGTGAGAGGGGAGGGGGGAATTTGACTATTGCTTTTATATTGTTAATCAAGGTTTCAGGGGCTTTTGGGGTCCTTAACGTGCTCAAAAACTCTTGAAACTTTGCACACAAGTCAGAACCCCCTGCCATCAGGGACAGGCTGAAGCTGGTACCCGGGCGTGGCAGGGGGGCTCAACAGCGCCCCCTTGAACGGGGTCCCAAAACTTGGTCCATAGATCAAACACGCTTGCATGAATTAATATGAAACTCGGTACACATATAGATCTCATCGGGCCGAACAACTTTCCCCCGGTCAAGTTTTACGCCAGCCCAACAGGAAGTCGGCTATTATTGGTTGTTTGGAAAACGCTTCCTGTGGAATGCGAAGTACTCCTCCTAGAAAATTCACCGTGTCCCCTCCAAACTCGGTGTGCATGTAGTCAAGACTTTGAGGATGCTAAATTGCGGACGGATTTTTGATATCTCGAACGGTTTGGCCGTGGCGAGGAATCGAATTTATGGCGAGAAAAGAGAAACACGAAGTGGAATAACTTCTGCATACATTAACTGATCTTGATGAAACTTCAGCAGTGTGTTCGTGGTAAGAGGCCGATCAGATGGATGTAACTATTGTGATTCAAAGTTATAGCGCCACCAACTGGCAGCAGGAAGTGTGTCACTTTCAACATGCTTTTGACAAAAGTGGGGGGGTTAGTTTTAACTCCAGTAAAAAAAACTCAGTTCATATATTGATCTCATCGACCCGGACAACTTTCTAATTTAAAGTCATTAGCTCTGACCATCAGGAAGTCAGATATTTTGGTCTGAATGTGGATTTTTTTGCAAAATCAGCCTCTGAATTTTTAGCCACCTTTATCTAAGTGGTTATTTTATTCCCACCAAACTTTTTCAACATGATAAAAATATATTAATGATGCTAAATTGTGAACGGATAATAAATATCTCAAACGGTTTTGCTATGGCGAGGGATTAAAGTAATGTCAAAAAAGTAAACACTAAAAGGCTCATATATTCTAAAAATGTAATTATACACCATTTATTACTACATAAAAGTATACAAATATCAGAACTTAACTCATTTTATTCTTTTTTTTCAATTTAAGAATGAAGTTTAAGTTTAAAAACTGCCAGAATGGTTGTTTAGTCTAAACAATAAATAAATAAAGTCAAACATAGTGCTATACTGCCCTCTTGTGTTCAAAATCAGGTAGGCCTATTATATCTATATAAAAATATACTAGGTATGTGACGGTGAGAATATTTTACCACCGGTTAACTGACGTGTGACACTGCTGGGGGCTTTTTAATCGCTAACTTAAAAACGAAAGTAAAATATGTTCGTCCGCACGGACATTGATAATGGTGCGGAGCAGAGCGAGCGTTTTCAATAAATTCCTATGGAAGGAGGAATGACCTAAGAAACGTTGACTCTGTTCTGCTCGTTCCTCGCTGAGGACGCACACCATTATGAATGTCTGTGCAGCCGTGAGCATTTTAGTTTCATTTTCGGGGCGGATTGCTTGAATGTATTTAAAAAAAGCACAATGTTGTGTTTTATTGCTACTGTACAAAAATATAAGTTAACACTTTGCAGTTTGAATGATGTTCTGAACAAAATGACAGAGTATGTTTTTATGTGTCCACTGTTCAATCGCGCCCTCGTTTTAGTGATTCCCAAGTTATTTTTTCATTTAAGTTTTTTTCATTGTTCTAATCAGGTCAGGCAAGTAAAATGATCTGTCTTATCCCTTACATTTTTATATAATTATATAAATATATATACACTACTGTTCAAAAATTTGGCGTCAGTAAGATTTTTAAGCTAAGTTTCTTCTGCTCACCAAGGCTGCATTTATTTGATTAAAAATACAAACAAAAACAGTAATATTGTAAAATAGTATTCCAATTTAAAACAGCTGCTTTCTATTTTAATATATTTTAAACTGTTATTTATTCCTGTGATCAAAGCTGAGTTTTCAGCATCATTATTCCAGTCGTCACTGTCACATGATCCTTCAGAAATTATTCTAATATGATGATTGATGCTCAAGAAACATTCATTATTATTTTAAATGTCGAAAACAGTTATGTACAGTCTTTGATGAATAGAAAGTTCAAAAGAACAGCATTTATCTGAAATCTAAAGCTTTTGTAACATTAAACACTACCGTTCAGAAGTTTGGGGTCAGTAATAATTTTAATTTTATTTTTTGGGGAAAGAAATAAATAAATCAATACTTTTATTCATCGAGAATGAGTTAAACTGATAAAAAGTTACAGTACAGACATTTATAATGTTAAAAAAAATTATATTTGAAATAAATGCTGTTCTTTTGAACTTTACATTCATCAACGTATTTTGAAAAAAAATCTGTACACAACTGTTTTCAACATTGAAAATAATAATTAATATTTATTGACCATCAATCATCATATTAGAATGGTTTCTGAAGGATCATGTGACACTGAAGACGGGAGTAATGATGCTGAAAACTCAGCTTTGATCACATAAATTAATTACAGTGTAAAATATTTTAAAATAGAAAACAGCTGTTTTAAATTGGAATAATATTTCACAATATTACTGTTTTTGTTTGTATTTTTAATCAAATAAATGCAGCCTTGGTGAGCAGAAGAGACTTCTCCTAAAAACATTAAAAATCTTCCTTACCCCAAACTTTTGAACGGTATATATATATATGTTTGTATAATATATATATATATATATATATATATATATATATATATATATATATATAAATATAGCTGCGAGCAGCGATGGAGGGCCAAAGCCGGCGGTACCGCCACCCCGGTGCCTTTAGGTAACTAAAGGCACCGGGGTTGCGGTGCCACCGGCTTGGGCCCGTAATCGCTGCTCGCAGCTATATTTATTATTATTATTATTATTATTGTTCAAGGGTTCGGGGGCTTTTGGGGCCTTTAACGTGCTCAAAAACTCATGAAACTTTGCACACAGGTCAGAAGCTGCGGCCATTAGGGCCGGGCTGAAGATGGTACCTGGGCGTGGCAGGGGGGCTCGACAGCGCCCCCTTGAATGGGGTCCGAGTGCGGTCCGAAAACTTGGTCCATATACCAAACACTCTTGCATGAATTAATATGAAACTCGGTACACATATAGATCTTATTGGGCTGAACAACTTTCGTGCTCTAAGTTTTACGCCAGCCCAACAGGAAGTCGGCTATTATGGGTTGTTTGGAAAACGCATGCTGTGGAATTTGATGTACTCCTCCTAGGAAATTCATCCATTCGCCATGCTGTTCTTTTGAACTTTACATTCATCAACGCATTTTGAAAAAAAATCTGTACACAACTGTTTTCAACATTGAAAATAATAATTAATATTTATTGACCATCAATCATCATATTAGAATGGTTTCTGAAGGATCATGTGACACTGAAGACGGGAGTAATGATGCTGAAAACTCAGCTTTGATCACATAAATTAATTACAGTGTAAAATATTTTAAAATAGAAAACAGCTGTTTTAAATTGGAATAATATTTCACAATATTACTGTTTTTGTTTGTATTTTTAATCAAATAAATGCAGCCTTGGTGAGCAGAAGAGACTTCTCCTAAAAACATTAAAAATCTTCCTTACCCCAAACTTTTGAACGGTATATATATATATGTATGTATATATATATATATATATATATATATATATGTTTGTATAATATATATATATATATATATATATATATATATATATATATATATATATATATATATATATATATATATAGCTGCGAGCAGCGATGGAGGGCCAAAGCCGGCGGTACCGCCACCCCGGTGCCTTTTTGCGGTGCCACCGGCTTGGGCCCGTAATCGCTGCTCGCAGCTATATTTATTAGGGCCCAAGCCCTGAAGGGGCGAAGGCCCTATTGTTTTCGTTAGGATTATTATTAGGGCCCAAGCCCTGAAAGGGCGAAGGCCCTATTGTTTTCGTTAGGATTATTAGGGCCCAAGCCCTGAAAGGGCGCAGAGCCCTATTGTTCTTCTAAGGATTATTTATTATTATTTTTTTTTCAACCTTTCGGGCACTTTTGGGGCCCTTAACGTGCTCGAAAACTCTTGAAACTTTGCACACAGGTCAGAACCCGCGGCCATTAGGGCCGGGCTGAAGCTGGGACACTGGCGTGGCAGGGAGGCTCGACAGCGCCCCCTGGAACGGGGTCCGAAAACTTGGTCCATAAATCAAACACGCTTGCATGTAATAATATGAAACTTGGTACACATATAGATCTCATCGGGCCAAACAACTTTCGTACTTTTACTTTTTACGCCAGCCCAACAGGAAGTCGGCTATTATGGGTTGTTTGGAAATTTAATGTACTCCTCCTAGGGAATTCATCCAATCCCCACCAAACTCGGTGTGCATGAAGTCAAGACATTGAGGATTCTAAATTGCGGACGGATTTTTGATATCTCGAACGGTTTGGCCGTGGCGAGGAAACGAATTTATGGCGAGAAAAGAGAAACACGAAGTGGTATAACTTCTGCATACATTAACTGATCTTGATGAAACTTCACCAGTGTGTTCGTGGTAAGAGGCCGATCAGATGGATGTAACTATTGTGAGTCAAAGTTATAGCGCCACCAACTGGCAGCAGGAAGTGTGTCACTTTCAAAATGCTTTTGACAAAAGTGGGGGGGTTAGTTTTACCCACAGTTTTAAAAATCAGTACGTACATTGGTCTCATCGAGCCGGACAACTTTCTAATATACAGTTATTAGCTTCGACCAATAGGAAGTCAGATATTTTGGTTTGAATGTGAATTTATTTGCAAATTCAGCCTCTGCTTTTTACCCACTCCTGCTAAGTGTTTTTTTTTTTATTCACACCAAACTTTTTTAACACGATGAAAATACATTAAAGATGCTAAATTGTGAACGGATATTAAATATTTCAAACGGTTTTGACATGGCGAGGGATTAAAATAATGTCAAAAAAGGAATCAGAAAACATCTCATATCTTCTTAAAATTTAATTATACACCATTTATTTTTATATAAAATTATACAAATATCAGAACTAAACCGAAACAGAACTAGTTTTGGGTTTATTCAGTTTTTTTCAATTCAAGAATTATGTACAAGTTTAAAATCAGCCAGAATGCGCTATTTAGTAAAAAAAAAAAAGTCATACATAGGGCTATACTGCCCTCTTGTGTTCAAAATCAGGTAGGCCCATTGTATATTGTATTTATATATAAATATAATAGCGATGTGACTGAGAATTTTTTCCCACTGGTTAATTGATGTGTGACACCGCGGCGGGGGCTTTTAAATCGCTAACTTAAAGGGATACTCCACTTTAAATGGAAAATTCTGTCATCATATACTCACCCTCATGTTGTTTCAATCCTTTATTAATTTCTTTCTTCTGCTGAACAGAAAGGAAGATATTTAGAAGAATGTCAGTAACCAGACAGTTTCTGGTCTCATTGACTTCCATAGTATACATTTTTTTCCTACTATGGAAGTCAATGGGATCAGAAACTGTCTGGTTACTGACATTCTCCTAAATATCTTCCTTTCTGTTCAGCAGAAGAAAGAAATTCATAAAGGATTAAAACAACATGAGGGTGAGTATATGATGAGCGAAAGTGAAATACGGACATCCTAAAAAACATTCACTCTGTTCTGCTCGTTCCTCGCTGTAGACGTGTTATTGCCCATGCAGCCATGAGCATTTTAGTTTCATTTAAAAAATAGCGCTATTTCGGGGGTGGGATTGCTTGAATGTTTTTTTACAAAAGCACAATGTTGTGTTTTATTGCGAGTGTACATAAATATAAGGGTGTATTCACACCAGGAAAGTCCGATAGTTCACTTGCTTTGGTCCGGACCAAATAGAATGTTGATTTTTTTTGTTTGGTACGGTTCGTTTTCACACTGCTCTTTTTACAAGTGAACCAAAATGTGTAAACAAAACCACACGTGTGCTAAGGTCGTCCATTCATTGGACAGGAATTCTCAAGCAGGGAAAAGCAGGAAGTGCAAAAAAAAGCAAAAAAAAAAAAAAGCAGGAGATATTTCGTAATGTTATCGCCTATTTGTTATTTTACTGATTTGGTGTTATTCTTTACAAACGCAATATGAAGAAACTATGGTAGTATAGATAAAAGCCCGCCCGCACTGACAATTGATTGCTTGGGTCCTTACATGCGCTTCGTGAGGCACACTAGCTGGCACACACACAAGGTCTCTCGCTCCCTCTCTCTGCCGTGCGCGCACTCTTTCTCGCTCGCTCTAGATTTCCGGAGATTTTAAATGATTTGCGGGCATTCATGCGTTTCTATCGACATGCGGGAGACTGCCGGAACTTCCGGGAGACTTTGGATGTCTGTATAATAAGACACCATTATGCCAAAATGTCAGTTTTGTTAAGTATCCTCATAAGAGCAGTCAAATAAAAAGACGCAGTTTTCTGCAGTTGGGTCGGTTCATGTTCACACCGTAAATGAACCGTACCAGAGTTCGTTTGGAACCGTACCGAGACCACCTCTTCAGCTGGGTCTCGGTTCGATTGTTTGGTCCGCACCCGAGTTCGATTGCTGTATTCACACCTGCCCAAAAGGTCCGCACCAAGGGGGGAAACGAACTAGAGTTCGATTCAATCGAACCAAACAAGGCAGGTGTGAATACACCCTAAGTAAACACAGTGCAGTTTAAATGATGTCCTGTATGAACAAACTGACGGAGTAGCCTATGTTTTTATGTTTCCACTGTTCGATCGCGCCCACGCCTCACACACACACACACACACACACACACACACACACACACACACACACACACACACACACACACACACACACTGTGCATTCCAGCATTGCAATCTTGACATCGCAGCCGGTTCATTACAGCCGTAATAAAATATAATAATAAATATAAATAGTCAACCTATTTGCAGCAAATGATGGTAGATTTTAGATCAATATATTTGTTTTCCTTACAATTTTAATTAACACTAACTTTATTCTCATCTGAATTAAAAATAATTTATTTCTGTATAAAATAATACTACCATTAAAAAATACATTTGATTGTCTTTTTTAATCAATGGAGAATGTGTGACTTAAAAATAAACAGATTAGTGCTTGGTTTGAGGACAAGAAATGAAAACCAATGCAATATGATGAATGTCCAAAAACGTTCGCTCTTCTCTGCCCGTTCCTCGCCTCGCCATATATATATATATACATATATATATATATTTATATTTATTTATTTATTTTTTGTTACATATATAATGTATATATTATATTTTTTTTGTTACATATATATATATATATAAATATAGCTGCGAGCAGCGATGGAGGGCCCAAGCCGGTGACACCGCCACCCCGGTGGCTTTAGTGTAACTAAAGGCACCAGGGTGGCGGTGCCACCGGCTTGGGCCCGCCATCGCTGCTCGCAGCTATATTTATATATATATATATATATATATATATATATATATATATTTATTATTATTATTGTTGTTCAAGGGTTCGGGGGCTTTTGGGACCCTTAACAGACTCAAAAACTCATGAAACTTTGCACACAGGTCAGAACCCGCGGCCATTAGGGCCGGGCTGAAGCTGGTACCCGGGCGTGGCAGGGGGGCTCGACAGCGCCCCCTAGAACACAATCTTAAATCTTGGACACATACAAGAACGTATTAGTATGAAACTCGGTACACATATAGATCTCATCGGGCCGAACAACTTTCGCACTCTAAGTTATTAGCTCTGCCCAACAGGAAGTCAGCTATTATGGGTTGTTTGAAAAACGCATGCTGTGGAATTTAATGTACTCCTCCTAGGGAATTGATCCGATCCACACCAAACTCGGTCAGCATGAAGTCAAGACATTGAGGATGCTAAATTGCGGACGGATTTTTGATATCTCGAACGGTTTGGCCGTGGCGATGAAACGAATTTATAGCGAGAAAAGATAAACAGGAAGTGTGTTATAACTTCTGCATACATTAACTGATCTTGATGAAACTTCCGCAGTGTGTTCGTTGTAAGAGGCCGATCACATGGATGTGACTATTGTGAGTCAAAGTTATAGCGCCACCAACTGGCAGCAGGAAGTGTGTCACTTTCAAAATGCTTTGAAATCACCCTCTTATTTTTACCCGATTTGCTTCAAACTTTATGTGTATAATGTAGACACACGGCAGATGTAGACCTGTGAAAGGTTTATTGATATCTTAAATACTGTTGCCGTGGCAACGCATCAAACTTTAATATTCTTTTCAGATGCTTTTGAGACTCTTAACATACTTGAAATTGGATGAAACTCGACAGACACATCACATTTATTAGCCGGTAGACATGTGCAAAGTTTCAGAAACGGGCGTGGTGAGGGGCTCAGTAGCGCCACCTTTAGTCAAAAATGGGGGCTTAGTTTTAAGTAGAGTCACAAAAATCGTTATGTATATTGTTCTCATCAAGCCGGACAACTTTCTAATTTATAGTCATAAGCTGTGACCAACAGGAAGTGAGATATTTTGGTTTGAATGTGATTTTTTGTAGAATTCTCTCCCTCTCTCTCTCTGCCTCTGCGTCTCTGTGTGTGTGAGGGGTGGGGGGATTTGTCTTTTGAGTGAGATTTGTTTAAAATTCCTGTTTTTCAAGGTTTCAGGGGCTTTTGGGGCCTTTAACGTGCTCGAAAACTCTTGAAACTTTGCACACAGGTCAGAACCCGCGGCCATCAGGGCCGGGCTGAAGCTGGTACCCGGGCGTGGCAGGGGGGCTCAACAGCGCCCCCTGGAATGGGATCCGAACACTTGTCCATAAATCAAACACACTTGCATGTAATGATATGAAACTCGGTACACATATAGATCACATCGGGCTGAACAACTTTCGTGCTCTAAGTTTTACGCCAGCCCAACAGGAAGTCGGCAATTATGGGTTGTTTGGAGAACGCTTGCTGTGGAATGCGAAGTACTCCTCCTAGAGAATTCATCCAATCCCCACCAAACTCGGTGTGCATGAAGTCAAGACATTGAGGATTCTAAATTGCGGACGGATTTTTGATATCTCGAACGGTTTGGCCGTGGCGAGGAAACGAATTTATGGCGAGAAAAGAGAAACACGAAGTGGTATAACTTCTGCATACATTAACGGATCTTGATGAAACTTCACCAGTGTGTTCGTGGTAAGAGGCCGATCAGATGGATGTAACTATTGTGAGTCAAAGTTATAGCGCCACCAACTGGCAGCAGGAAGTGTGTCACTTTCAAAATGCTT